>NC_048298.1:97942546-98141511 GCF_013100865.1 Trachemys scripta elegans
CTGGAAGCGGCAGCCAGTACGTCCCTCGGCCCACGCCGCTTCCAGCAGCTCCCATTGGCCTGCAGCAGCGAACCGCAGCCAGTGGGAGCCGCGATTGGCCGGACCTGCGGATGGGGCAGGTAAACAAACCGGCCCGGCCCGCCAGGGGCTTTCCCTGCACAAGCGGTGATCCCAGTTTGAGAAACACTGCTATAGCGGTTTAAGTGCAGATGTACCCTTAGATGCTAGAAATAAATATGGAGAGCTGGATTTCAGTCATCAGACAGGCTTAAGAAATCAAGAGAGATTTGTTTGGCTATGAACAACACTACCTGCTTTTAAAAAGAGTTTTTAAATGTAGTACACATCCATATGAAAATGAGGTCAAATCATCCATAGCGAAACTCCAAATTTACATCACTGGAGTTGCACAGGGGATGTACTTTACCCCACCTTTTTCAGAATACTCTTGCCATATTGATTTTATTTATATTGATGACTTATTTTGAATGTGTTTCAAAAGGGTGACCAAATTGTGGCTCAATGGACCACAGGGTCTATAATTCCGCTGTGGTTGCTCTCTTCCATACAGAGCTACAGGGCTCTGCCTGCAATCTTCTATCACCATCTGAATGGTCTCCACTCTGTTTTCCTTACTATTTGATTGAGATTCTTGTATCATGCTTATCACTGTGGTGGAGGGTAGTATGCTGTCTGGGCAAGCCATGTCTCTGTGTTTACAAGGACTTTATTTTAAAGAACATCTTTACTAATCAATAAGAGCTTCTTCGTTAGCCGTTACGTTACTCTGGAATTCTAAGAGTGAATTCCTGCCTCAGCCAAAGTCAAAAGGAGCATTGCTGTTGGCTTCAATGGGGCCAGGATTTCACCCTTGCCTTCTTTGGCCTGCTAAACCCAGGGTTGTGAGTTCAATCCTTGAGGGGGCCATTTAGGGATCTGGGGCAAAAATCTGTCTGGGGATTGGTCCTGATTTGAGCAGGGAGTTGGACTAGATGGCCTCTTGAGGTCCCTTCCAACCCTGATATTCTATGATTCTATGAACGTTTGGACTCTGGCTATTGTACAGGACTGCATTTCCTAGCCAGAAATCTAACTGCACCCTCCTCTCTCAGATTGAATGGGACTGTCATTCTCCTTGTTAAATAAAAGAAGCAAGAAGCCCCCTGCTGGTGCTACTGTCATAGCAAAATTTAGACCCACTCTTACCTTATCACCTTTTAATATCTCCCCTGGCTTTCCAGTCAAGGTGTAAATTGTATCTATATTATTCAAGCTATTGGTGTTCAGCTGACCAGCAATTATATGGAGTTTTACAAAGTACTGGGCATTCTCCTTGTTGTTCAGAAGGTCCTTTATCTAGAAGAGCAAAAAGACAGTGATTTCTTTCGTTACATTACAGGCTTTATTAACAAACAGAATAAACCCCCCGATGAGTTCATGCTCTGTCCATCTATTTTTGCAATGGATGTGTCTGAATCCCCATATGGTTAATTCAGTACATAGTACTTCCTGAAATGAGGAGCCTTCTGGACCTGATCCAAGGCCCACTGAAATCAATGGGAGTCTCTCTGACTCATACACTTTATACCCATGCTTAATCTTAAGCATGTGAGTAGTCCCACTGACTTCAAAGGAATAGCTGGATGGTCAACACTTTGAAAATCAGCTCATTTATTTAGGCACCTAAATATAGATGCAGAAATAGAGCTGGTTGAAAATTTTTCACTGTTTTTAACAAAAGAAATTTTGGCAAAAATTTTAATTTCCTTCAAAATGTTGAATTTTTTGATGGAATGAATCAAATTCATTTTTGTTTTGTTTTGCTTTTTGTGTTTTGTTTCCTCCCCACTTTCTCTCCCTTTGCATCCCTGTCTATCCCAGTGGGGAAAAAAAGGGAGAGAAATGTAGGAAGATTCCCCCCAAACCTGGCAATTTTCAGTTTGAAACAAAACAGAAAAAATAGTGTGAAAAATTGTCATCAAAATAAAAAGCTTTTTAGTTTTGGTAGAAATTTTTTCATTGAAAATATTTTGACTAGCCCCACTTAGAGGCCTAAATTTAGGCATTCATTTTTTAAAATCTTGGCCTTAGAAATTTTTTTTGTTGTAAATAATTGTGTTTTTTTTTTTATATATATATAATATAGGGATAAATGGAAGTAACAAACCTAAAGATTTAAAGTAACATTGCATTGTAGCCAGACTCAAAAAATAAAGGAGACTGAAAGAGGAGCTCTGTGTAAGCTCAAAAGCTTGCCTCTCTCACCAAAAAAAATTGGTCCCATAAAAGATGTTACCTCTCCGATCTTGTCTCAAAACAACAGACTTTTTTTTTTTTTGTTTCTCTTTCAAGTGTGGAAGGTTTAGTCTTGACTCCTAGACACATACAATCAGTGTTAAATCATACAAGTTTGAAAAGGTTGTATGGGATCCAAAATATCATACAAATCTGATTTTTGACATTTAACCCCCCCCCCGCACTTACATTAATTCCTTTGAATCCCTTGTTTGTTGGCAGTAAAACAGTAAAGGGTCCAAGACTACTTAGAGGCCATTCGTAGACATTTTCTTACAAGAAAAAACAAATGACAAAATGAATACCATGATGGATTGTGTGTTCTATGTTCTGTAAAATGTAAAGTGTACTGTCAGTGCCAAAAAAGCAGAATAACAATACCTGTGATTGTTAAAATTTAACAGCTAAATAACTTGGTGATTGGCCTGGAATATGAGCAGCAAATTATGGATGGAATCCAAATCATCACTGCACCTACTATATATGGTGAGGCAAGCACATTTAGAACTGTTTTTGGTCGTCCAGCTTCCATGGAACAGAACCCAGTGCAAGTCTTGAAAATTGGGTTTCCTCAGCCTTGTATTAGTTTCTGTCCAGGAACAGGCTTGCTATTTGAAATAAATACGGCCCCCTGGGGAGTTGCCAATTAACTGCTGGTAGTGCAAATACCAGAGAACACATAGCTAGGTAATAAAAGTTAATTTGCTATTCACGGTGACACATCATTTTCAAAACAGCAGTTTCACTGCACTGATTCTATGGTTAAGTCCTTTAACAGTTTCACTATTAAGCCCTGTTTTCAGAGGTTTAAAATTATAACACAGCTGAGTGAAAAATGCACTTTTGTTCTGTTCAAACCAAAACCATTTGTGAGTTTGTCGTGAATTTGCTAAATAGTTTTGGCCAACAATTTTTGGGTGCTAGATTCACAAGGGGACTTAGACAACAATGGAGAAGGAGGAGCACCTGTAACCTTTAGCTCAGTGATTGGGGACTTCACTTAGGATGTGGGAGACCTAGATTTGAATTTGGGATAGGATTCGGTCTCGCCTATTGAAGCTGTTTCACTGTATATAAAATACTAGAAAAGACATTGAGCCCCTGTGAGAAGGGTTCTATAGCCTGGTGGTTAGGGCAGTCACCTGGGATGGGAGGAGCCTTGTGTTAAGTCCCTGTTTCAGAGCAGGAATTCAAACCTGAGTCTCCCACATCCCAGGTGAGTACCTTAGCCACTAGATTAAAGGTTATAAGCACCAACACCTCCTCCAGCTGTTTTGTGAATCTAGCCCTTTAAAAATGCCCAGAAACAAAACATTTCTAGTTGAATTAAATGTTTGTTCAATGCGAAATGTTTGTTTTTGTATTTAATTCGGGTCAAAATGACTTTTTTCCTGTTTTTTTCAGAACTGGCAGCGAACCAAAAAATCCGTTATTCACCCAACTCCAATTATAACACAACAGTAAAAGTTTCCTGACAGAGCACGTTTGTCTTTTTGGAGTTTATCACAGGTATTGTGTACTCTAGAATAAATACACAAATGTAGTTTTAGACGTTATAATTTGACTGGAAGATGCAGAATGTGCAGGTTATTTACTTTTTATTCTTTAAAAGATATTAACATGCAGTTAATGTGTAAAGCAAAGTCACCTGTGCAGTTAACATGCATATGGCATAGGTTCTCAGTGCTGGCAAAATGAAGGGGAACATTCATGCCCCAGGATTGGTTAAGGGGAAAGATGGCTTGTTGTCTCAATGTTATTTTTTGTTTTACAGCAGTACCAAAAAGCACCAGCCAAGATCAGGACTCCATTATGCTGGGCACTGTATAAACACATATGTCTACCCTGCAGATGGGAGGTGTAATTCTCAGCTTGGGCAGACATAGACATGCTAGCCAGCACCCTCAAAATAGCAGTGTGGCTGTGGTGGCAGCTCAGGCTAGATGTCCGTGTACATGTAACACCGACAGACCCCAGTTGTCATCAGTGAGGATCAAACCGGGGACCTCTGGAGCTTAATGTGTGAACCAAAAGATACCTGGCTTTTAGCCAAGGCTGTAACAGGCTCATTAATCTCTAGTTGGTCTAGGTGCCACTAGAGGGGGACAGAGTTTCACATCAAGCAGGCATGGGTTACATACCAACCTAAGGTCTTGGATGGACTGTATTCAGAGAGCTGGCATGAACTGCTGCCCATGCTGCCACTAGCTTGAACAAGGCAAGCATATATATGTCTACCTGAGCTGGGAATTATACCACCTCCCAGCTGCAGTGTAGACATACCCATAGTGACACACAGGATCTTAGTCTAATTAGCCAAGACAGACACGGGGCGGGAGGGAAAGCATAGGCACAGAGAGGGGAATGTGACTTGTCCAAGCTTACACAGCAGGTCAGTGGCAGAAGCAGGAATAGGACCAGCTGCCCTGACTGCCAGTCTAGTGACCTATTCTTTGGACCATATTGAAATTTTGTTATGCTTGAGTCACAATACAATCTTCGGTTTTTTTTTTTTTTTGGAGCACAAGGCCTGGATTTAGAGACCACCCTATGGCTCTGTTGCCCTAAATAACTGAACAATGTCTGTGCCTGCTAGCTTCAAGTCATCTATTTGATGTTACTGACACCTAAAACTGCTGTCAGTCGTTCCCACTGTCCCGCCGGACATTGACATATCTAAAGGATTAAAGGATAGGTAAAGATTGGACCAAGAGTAGGGGAATATACAGCACAACAAATGAGGTGAAACTCTGGCAAATAACCCAGATGCAAAATATTCCTATTTTCACTGAAAAAAGTAGGTCTATTGGCAAAAATTACCACATTTTATCCTTAGCCAAATGTAGGATCTTCCCATTCTTCTCTGGGGAGGCATTCAGAACCTTGCACAGATTTATTACAACTGAGCATAGTGAAGAGGATTATGCAAATAATTTATCTCTGTATTTCCTGCTTTTAGGGATTTAACGCAGACATGTAACATCATTTTGGGACTATCTGTCCATAGCTTCAGTTTTTTAAGATTGTGACAGAAGACAATGTATTTTCGTTGCCCTCCTTGTGAGATGCTTGCAATAACTGGCTTACTCAGCCACCTGAACTTTTTGGATTCCGATAAAATGGGATCCAGATGCAAGCCATCCTGGGTATGGAGTTTGGCTTTGCAAAACCAAAAGCATCCTAGATTTTTTCCCATCAGTCTCCTTTAGAAAAGGCAGTTCACAAATAAGTCACATTTCATTTTATTCACCAAACACAGCTCTGTACTTCATATGAAGAATCTGCCTAGCTTCCAAATTCTTTGCTCTCTTCTCTCCAGCAGTTCCCTCCACTGTCACCATCCTTCCTGTTTTCCTCCACTTCCAGCCAGGCCTCCCCCCCCCATTCCTCTTTTAGTAACAGAATTAAAAACATCAGAAATGCCAAAATTTCAGCAGCACATCTGCTTTATAATGGCCAAAGCTGTAGCTCACTTGTGGGATTGTATATTTTTTCCTGATATCATTAGACTGCACAAAGTATCAAGCTGCCTTGGCAAGGGGTTGGAAATTATGACCGAATATAGTGGTAGGTCTTTGTTCTGTCTGTAACATGTATCATTTCATCTGGCTTGTGCCATCAGCATAACATATGATTTGACAGTATGCAGTACAATAACAGCTGTTTTGTATAGTGGTAGCAAAGTAAATGTAGCATTAAAAGTAGATAGAGCAAGATGCTGGAAGTCAGGATTCCATGTATACCCAGCTATATCTTTGACCCCACTGTCTGACTTTAAGAAAATCACTTTACTTCTCTGTGCTTCATTTTATGCCTCTGTTGAATGAGGATAAGAACACCTCCCTACCTCAAAGGGGGTTTATATTTGTTTAATATTTATAAAACGCTTTCAGCTCCTTCAGTGGGAGGTGCTGTGGAAATGTTAAGTGTCATCTTATCTATAAAAATCTCTGTGTCAGAGCTGAATCTGACACGGTCTCAGTCTCTTTGAGTCTACTGAACGATCTATGCTTCCTTTCACACTACTGAGCTGCCACAGATAGTCAGAGAATCCTACTGTCTGCTCTGTAGAAGCGTTTAGCCATGAGTAGGTGGCTAATAGGAATCTTGCTGCAATCCTAGTGCTGTTAGAGGTAGCCCGGGAACAGCTGCTTCCAATGGCTGTGTACTCATTTGAAGGACCTGTGGCAATAGTATTTTCAGCCCCAAAGGCCAGTTGTAAGTAGGTGTGACTGGACGCCAAGTTACCTGTGATCTTAGTGAAAATTCATTAACGAGCCTTCAACTCTAGTGATTGGTTTACACCAGTTTGCATTTTCAAGGCTCTTTTTGCAAGGAATCGAGCTAGAAATGTATTCCTTAAACAAATATAAACTGTGATTCTTCTTTCCTTTTCTAAGCCCTCCAATTAGGGAGGTCCTCCAGCCCATGTGCTCTGGAAGCCCACCAAGGTGAGATCTAAATGCAGAATGTATCAAAATAAGCAAGTTCAAGAGCCACCTTTTGGAGCCCTCTCTCAAAGTGATTAGAAGAATAGACTCAAGTGAGATCAGTGGAAGAGGAGCCTCTTTTTCCACACAGAAATTGTGTTCTCATTCTTAATTTCAGAATTTGGGCTGAGACTTGTCTTAATTCACATGGTATTCTTCTAGAAGGCTTGCCAGAGCCATTGCAATCAGCTGTCACTCAGCCTGACTAAAGTAATGAAACACTATATACTTCAAGGGCTAGTTAACAGGGACAGAGTGAGGTACCCTCACACTTCTGGTAGTCTTGGGAATTTCTAGGCTTCAGGCTAAATGTTGTTTCTGTGCTGACAGCTCTTCAGACTAAATCTGCATTCTTTTCCTTAGGTACCTACCAATGAGTGCTATGGCAGATGTCAGTTTTCCTTGCCACTGTCCTCCCGGTTCAGTGTTCAGGTCTCTGATGCGTTCCATTATATTCCCATAGCATACAAACCCATCACCTACATAACCCTTCCGGCAAGTACACCTGTGAAAAGAACAAAATTTACTTTCAGCATCAGTTGGATACAGATACTGTTGTATCAGTAAAATTTTAACCAGACCTAATTGAATTGTTGGGAATCACTTATCTGAGTTCCAACATTTTGATGATCTGCAAATATATTTCATTTCCCTTTTTGATCAGTTCTACAGACTGTCAAATAGCACGTGATTAATAAATGATTCCTCAGTTTTCTGTCACTTATCATATAAAGTTAATACATTTATTCAGGGGTGGAGGGATAGCTCAGTGGTTTGCACATTGGCCTACTAAACCCAGCGTTGTGAGTTCAATCCTTGAGGGGACCATTTAGGGATCTGGGGCAAAATCAGTACTTGGTCCTCCTAGTGAAGGCAGGGGACTAGACTCAATGACCTTTCAAGGTCCCTTCCAGTTCTATGAGATAGGTATATCTCCAAATATTATTCGACCAGCAGTAATTTTACTTCACTGCAGTAACAGTGTTTGTGTCCTATCTTAGCACAAGACCACACAAGGTGATGAAACTGAAGCCACATGACATTGAAGCAAAGATAGAGTTCCAAAATTAAAGTCTATTTGCCAGATTTTATAGTTTCTTTAAGCTAAACTTCTCTGGTCTTGTCTATAAAGAGGTTTGATATGAGCTCGCTGATCACCAAGCTGCAGATACATACATTTGAAGCCATGTTTTTATCTGCCATAATGTACACTGTATCTCGGTTACATATTGGCAGTTATTTTTGTCAGCATTACTGATGGTTTAGCATAGTTCTTCTACAGTCATCATGATATGAAATCACACGCTTTCATAGTGTGGGTTTCTGTCCGTCCTCAATGTGTGCGCTACTGCTCTCTATTGGATGGAATGTAGCAGCTGTTCAACTACCCAATCAGGTTGCCCGCTAGAGGCTCCACCCTCCAGAGGATGTTAGACCTTGTACTGCTACAACTGCACAACCACAAATGTTTCTTGAGTAGCTGCTAGTGTACATAAATGGTCACGGTTTTTCAAAAGCAAGTAGCAATTTTGGGTGCCCAACTTTGAGACACCTTGAAGGGGCTTGATTATTAGGAGGGCAGATGCTCAATTCTTTCTGAAAATCAGACCCCTTTAAGGTGTTTCAAGTTGGGCACACAAAATCATTAGTTGATTGTGAAAATCTTCCTAGGTTGCCATCTTCACTAATGCTGCCACTGATATTTTGCACTTGGTAGATTGCCTGCAGGCTCCTCTGTGTGGTTTAAGCAGCGACCGTGGCTGAAATTAAAAAGTCAACCATAGCACCCTTCCCAGTTAAGTCTCAAGCAAGTTACATTATCAGATGAGCCTCGTATTTAATGATTCATCTGGCTGAGTTTTCTACAAGCATCATTAAAGGAGTGTTATTCCACACAATCAAAAGAATCTTCTTTATATGATCAAACAACCTCAAGGTGTCCACCTCCTATTTATATTTATTACACATGCACATCTTCTGCTAATCACCCCCCCACACACATGTAGCGTAGTGTTAATCCTGAACCAGATAGTGCTCTGTCCCCGCTGACAGCTACCTCCATGGTAATACCCTTCTTGCCCTAAAGTCCACCGAGTCATCCCTGAGTCTGGAGAACTAGAAGTTTGGAAGGAGATCTGGGATTGTGATCAAAGGGGCCTGTGTATTGCCATCTACCAAATGCAGTGGAAAAACAGCAGGAACGTTAATTCAGACTAATGGCCGTATTACTTTTCCTGGGAGCCCTCTATGCTGGTGACCCCTCCCCCTCTTTAAGAGGACCCCTAGGGCATCTGCACTGCCACAGAGCCTGAGTGGGGAGCAGAGGACTCCAGATCTGCTGCAGAGGCACTGGTCCTCTTTGCCTTGAAACATTTGGGGCTGAACCCTTCTTTCTGTGGGGGAAGGGGAATGGTTGGGCAAGTCTCAGGCTGTGGGTGCAAGAATTCAGAGTTTCCTAGAATCTGGGCTTTAAAAAAAGCTGAGAAACAACTTGGCAGGAGAAGCAGTTTTTGAAATAATACAGAAATCAGATTAAGACTTGTAAATTAATGCTGCCTTCTTTTACAGCAAAGGCTTGTCAAGGAAGAGATTGTTGACCACATTCATTTGTGGTCGTTTCTAGAGTCACGGTGCGCTTAGAAATGTGGGCTGTGCATTGTGGTTTGAAATTTAATTTAATTTATTCAGAAAAATACCACCTCTCGCTGTGCAGAATGGAGTTAGAAGCCAATTTTTTGGTTTGGATTTGGGTGCTGCAGAAATAAAGATTTTGCAATTATAGTTTCTGCTTGGGAGCAAAGCTTCCAATTTGAACTTCCCTTGCCTTTTAAATGACTTAATTTATCTCTGTGCGTTGGGGCAGGGAGCAGCCAGGGAGTTGCCTATATGGGGTAACTTTTGTCTCTTGTTTGGAGCATGTACCTGGTGCAATCTGTAAAGTCTTTCAATGTGTATGGATGTGTTTGTTTTACTTTGAATGAGTCTGTTTCAATCCACTGTTTTCCATTAGGGAGGGGAACAGCTAGGGAGAAAGAGGCCTAATGCAAACCAGGCATGGTTATTTTTTAATCTTTGTTGTGGGAATGAAACAGAATGGGGAAGACTCACTGCACCAGTCGTGGAGGGATGGGAGTTGTGGGGGAGTGCTGCTTACCCAAGCTAGGGAGTGGGAAAGTATCTCTCTCTCCTTTTATCAGAGAAGAGAGAGAGAGTTTCCCTGCTTCTCCCCCATACTTTAGCCCCTGCATACAGGAAAGAGGTGTGGCTACTTAATCAGTGTTTTTTATTTTAGGAACAGAGTCAAAATAGAGAGAAGTAAAAAAGCAGAAGAGAAAAGTCAGGGAAGAGGTTTATATGCTCCAGCTAGAGGGCAAAGATTGAGGGCCCCATTTTGCTTGGCATTGCCCCAAAGAGGTTACAATCGAATGTGCTCCCAATAACCAGCCCTGTGAACTAGCTGAGCTGCCATATTCTGCATCAGCTGAAGTGTCTTAGTGGCCTTCAACGGCATAGCTGTATGGAACTTCTGTCTTGAAGAAATGTTCTTTAATTTTTTTTTAACACTAGTGCAGAAAAGACCTATGTGGGAACAGAAACAGACAGCAATAGTCTGTTTCCAAGCTACTGCTATTTCATAACCCCCAAACTACAGGTACGGTGTCTTCCTCTAAGCACAGAGCTTCCCCAGGAAGCTGAAGTGACTGAGTCAGCACACCAGCCGTACAAATGTGCATTAAAAAAAGGAGGTGACACAATGGAAGCTTACAATTTCCAGTTATGAGAGAGCAACAAAACATTCTGGGTCTAGCTCAGGGCAACCACAATAGCTTATTTTCAAGGGTAACAAAGGAAGAAGAGCTGGAAGTCAGAGACAAATAGGTTTAAAATTTGAGCTACAGTCAAACACAAAACAGTGGCATCACTTCCCTCTATACTTGTGATACAACAGCAGCCTCGGTAGCGCTTTATTAGGGCCGTGCCCACATCTCGCTATCACAATTTGCATTCAAATCTTTTTTTGTTTGACTATAAATGGCTTTCCCCACAAACTGGAAGTTTCAATCTTTTCAAAAATGTCCAGCTTTTTGGGGACATCTAGAATTCCCTCCCATCTCTCTTTTTGCCACAGAATGTAATCAAATGATGTTCAGAGGGATTTGTTTTTTTCTGAGTTGGAAAATGTAAAATAAAAACCCTTCAACTCTTGAAAAGTTCAAGTGGCAAAATGAAAAATGATAAAGCATGAAAGAAAACCCCTGGACATCATTCATTTTACTTTCTACTACTTTCTTGTTGGGTGAACTTTATTTTTACTAGTTAGACTAGTGCCAGAGTTGCAATGCTGGTTCCAGAGTTAGCCCAGATATTAAATTTTCTAAGAGTTTTCTGTTTCAAATCCCACCTAATAGATGATCTCCTGTGATCTTCCTTACCAATAAAATCATAATGCTCCGCTTGTTCATACAGGGACTAAAAGGTTTCCCTGCTTTCCCTGGGCCTCTGTTCCTTTGGTAAAAGTAATACCATTCATGTGTCTATTCTTTAGTGGTATGAAATGACCAGCAGACTTTTAAAGAAAGAAGTCATAGTTATCTGTTTCTCTTTATTCAGTGAAGGCAAATGATTTATAAATATTTTCAGCTTCATTCCCTATTGCATAAATTACTGATCTGATCTGTACTTTACTGCTCTGTTACTACTCTCTACTGCTCCTTCTACTCAGGCCACGTTGTGGGCTTATGTAACTGAAAGTCCTCTGCAGGGCTGAAGTTTGAATTATTTTTGTTTTAAGAAATTCCCATTTTGAACTAATTTTGAAAAAAAAAATCCA
Source organism: Trachemys scripta elegans (assembly GCF_013100865.1). Lineage (NCBI taxonomy): Eukaryota > Metazoa > Chordata > Testudines > Emydidae > Trachemys > Trachemys scripta. The sequence goes on from NC_048298.1 coordinate 97,954,163, forward strand.
ACTGAAATTGTCAAAACATCCAATTTCAATATTTTCTCAATGAAAAGTCCCATTTTGAATTTGAAACCACTTTTTGATTTGAAATCTAATGAATTCATAGAAAAAATGTAAATAAAAATATTTAAAAGGTAAAAATAAAACCAAACCATTTCAAAATTATGAAAATGAAACATTTTGTTTGACCTGATTTGAATTTTTTTTTCAGATTTTTGGTTTGTGAATTTTTTTGAGAATTTATTTTTGTTTTAAATCTCAAACTCTCACAGGATAGGAAAACTGTTTCCCACCCAGTTCTACTTCTGTGTCGTTATCACAAAGTAGATCATGAGGTACAGAGAAGAGGCTGTGTAACCTGCTCCACAGGTGGGCAGAGAAACATTCTGTATAAACTTGTACTAAATGCACAGTCATTTATAATAGAAAAGTTCCATTAATATTGTTAGGACAACCAGCATGAGAATGCAAAAAATTGATAAGATGTCCTCTTCTTAAACCAAGAATTGCCTTTATGCTAAGTGTGAACCCCTATATGGAAAGTATTTTTGACACCAGACAGGAATTATTACCCTGTTTTATCAGCCATATTGTAATCCTAAAAAGCAACACTACAAATAAACTCTTATAAACCAAACATTAGTTATATTACAACGTCTCTGGAGAGTGAAAAGAGTTATAGTTTAACTCTTTGGTGTAATACTGTGTTCTAAGGTTTTGCATTAAGCTACAGTACATATTCTCTGTAGCGTTATACTGTATAATTCTTTGCTAATATACTGTGCCTCCATCTACGATACCACCGTACTTGTTTGATCCAAAACCTATTGAAATCAGTGAAAGAGCTCCCATTTACTTCAATGGACACTGGATCAAGCTAGAAATGAGCAATATAAATACAATGTCATATGAACACTCTCTTCTCGCAACACTCAACTATCTTGCTGTTCCTGATACTGTACCAAGCATTATTCCTGCACTAGTAGCACAATCTAATATGCTACAAAGTTTTATAAAGTTACTTTGTAAAGAAACTGTCAGTGATACACTAAGAATTGCTCTGCCATCTCTTTTTCCTTAATAGCCTATTTACTGAATAAAATATTTAAGATTTAAGAAGGAAAAAGACTTACACAATTTGTCCCGGCGCAACCGTAGTGCATTTTGCATTTTTATGGCATGTGTTGTTAGTCTCACAGATATCTGTCATACTGCATCCTTTTCCAGGTACTAAATTTCTGTAATGTTCTTTGCATTCACAGTGGGACTAAATCGGGGAGAAAGACAAAAGTTAGCTTGTATTTCAGATTTCATTAGTGACTTCCTATTTTCAGCATTTTTCTGTCACAAAAGCCAGGGCAAGGATTTAAAGATAACTTCAAAAGGCTCAGGTAAGCACCCAGCAAATTCAGATGCATATATGAGGCTTATCCAGATTTATTCAACCCTTTTCTAGATTTTATCCATCCTAGAAAATTTCTGGCTTTCAAATGATATCCTTAAAAAAGAAATAAAATTATTTAGGTGCCATTGCCTTACAAGGCGGTATTTATTAAAATCAGTGCCGATAGGTCAAATTTATAATCAGTGTTCACATAGACCTTTTCTTCCTGCAAAAGATCACAAAGCATTTAATAAACTACATTATATGCATATAACATCACTGAAATGCAGCCCCCCCCCCCCCCCCCCCCCGAATAGTGAAGGCCAACAAACCAGCACACAGGGGACTGCAAAATAGTTAGGCGCAGGCAAAATTTATGGGCAAGGACTCCAAGCAAGCCCCACCTCTTAAAAAAAAGTGCTGTGGGAACATTAATGTCTATTTAGAACAGGTGAGACCTTTGAAAGCCTCACTTGATCAATGGAGGGAATTTTACTACAGACTGTTTATCTCAGGTAGCCAGCAGAATAAATAATACCTAGCTCTTGTACAGTGCTCTTGCATCAGTAGATCTCAAAGTGCTTTATAAAGGAGGTTGGTATCATCTCCCCCTTTTGTAAACCGGGGATACAGGGTACAGAAAGAGAAAGTGACTTGCCCAAGGTCACCCAGCAGGCCACGGCAGAGCTGGGAACAGAACCCAAGTGCCTGTCGAGAGCTTTATCCATTAGGCAAGACTGTCTCCTCACAGGGAAAAACCATTCTTGGTCCTAGTCAGTTGATTTTGGAAATGCCATGGGCGCCAGTTCAGTACTTACCTTTCCTGGACCATCATATCTGCAAATGGTAGACTCTGTAGGGCAATTTCCGAACATCTTTTGGCAAGGATCTATTGGTAAGCAGACTTGGCCATCCCCTCTGTAACCTTCTTGGCAAACACATTTATGACGATTAGGTCCAAGATAGGTGCAATAAGCATTCGGATCACAGACCTTTTTTAAGCACGGGTTGATAGCTTGAAAAACATTAATAAAACAAATTAATAATTACCCAAAAGTAGCATGCGCTCGATTTGTCTGTAATGTTTGTATTTGGGATCAGTCATGCAGCTGAGTCACCATGTGGTGGGACCTCTCTCAGCAAATGTAAATTGTTGTTCACCTGGGCTGATTTTATGGAAGCAAACTAGGTGGCCATGGCCCACCAGGCTTCACAGCTACTTACGTTCGCATTGTTTACCATCTCCATGGTAATTGGGAAGACATGTACACTCCAATTTGGTTTCATCTTCACTAGAAATAGAGCATCTGGAGTTTTCAGGGCACTGTAAGGCCTCACACTCAGGTATTGCTGGAGAGAAAGAAGGCAAAAGGTTATACTGTGGCTGAACATCACACTAATGAACATTACACTCAATCCTTCTGCTGTTCAAGAACCAATGCAGAGTATAGATGAGCAAGGCACTGTTGAGTGGTGATGTGGCCACTGTTAGTGGTGATCAATGATGTAATGATGCAGTGATAATGATAATGGGTCTTCGCTAGGTTTAGATGTGACAGGGTTTGAGTTGGGGTGTATATTTTGCTGCTGTACTTTCATGTGCATTAAATGAATATATTTAGCTCTCACCAGGAGCCACCATAAAGAAGTTGGTGACTGTGCTGGAAGAAAAACATTATACTTACCCTGATCACAGTTAAGCCCTTTGTATCCAGACAAACAGGTACATCCTCCATCCTCTGTAATTCCACTGTTGCATACTCCATGAGCACAGTTGCAAACTATATGTAGAAATGGATTGGTTTTGGTAAATAAGTTAGTGGATTTGAAACAAGGTCTTCAGTGGTTTTTCATGCCACTAATGTTTTAGATGCAGTAATTAAATACTACCATTTTTGACAAACTCGGTGCGATTTTCAAACATGGGTGTTACGGGCTTTGTACTGGGATGCTCAAGTCCCACCCCTGGTTACTGAAGCAGACCTGTTGGGGCCTAAAATGGGTGTCTGGGTATAGAGGTGCTGATTAGAACATGCTGCTAGTGACCTGGATGGTCTAACTTTACTCAGATTTGAAAATGGGACCCCAGCCTTTAAACATCAAATGGAACAGTTCCCATGCTAACATCAAAGGGCACAGAGGGGAGAACATTAGCCACTATAAGGGCATCCATAAATAGGTAAGACTCTGGACCAGGTTTTATTTAGTCCTTCCACTGTTTACATTGGAAGGGGAAAAAAAATCAACATTTCTAGGGACAAGGAGTGCACAGAATTCTGTGGCTAACAATTTTTACGCACAAAGTTGCACATATACAAATTCCAGACAATGCTGAGGCCCCTTTGAAAATTTGGCCCTTAGACTAGGTGAACTTTTAAATGTTTTACCAGTATAAAACAGTATAATTTTTTTTTACTGAAAAAGTTATACTGGTAAAGCCCTAGTGTGGATGCAGTTATGTCAGTATAAAGGTGACTTATACTGGGACAGTTTATTCCTTTTCCTGTATGGGAATAAGCTCTATCAGGGGTTCTCAACCTTTTTGTTTCTGAGCCCCCCCCTCACCCTCCCACATGCTATAAAAACTCCACTGCCCACCTGTGCCACAACAGCTGCTTTTCTGCATGTAAAAGCCAGGGCCCATGTTAGGGGATAGCAAGCAGGGCAATTGCCTGGGGCCCCATGCCACAGGGGCCCCCACGAAGCTACATTGCTCAGGCTTCAGCCTCAGGTGGCGGTGCTCAGGGACTGAGCTTCAGCCCCAGGTGGTGGGGCTTTGGCTTTCTGCCCTGGGCCCCAGCGAGTCTAATGCTGGCCCTGCTTGGAGGCCTCCCTGAAACCTGCTTGAGGCCCCCTAGGGGACCCCGGACTTCTGGTTGAGAACTACTGAGCTATACCAGTATAAGCACCTTTATATCTATATATCTGCATCTACTCTAAGCGATTGTACTGTTTTAGCTATATCAATATAGTTAAATTGTTACAACTTTCTCGTGTAGACAAGCCCTAAGGTCTTAATGCACAACAGGAGTTAAATGTCTAAGTCCCTATTTCAGGCACCTAAGTCCTGGTTTCAACACCACTACGATGCACCCCTCCCCACACCAAACCCTGTAGGTGCCTAAGTTTTTCAAGTGAAAATTCTCTGGGTGCCTATGTCTATGTCTCTGTCTCTGAAAGTGTGCCCTGCTGCCTCTCTCTAGACACCCTGGCACCTATCTCCCACCTAAGCCCCAGACTAATTTCACGAACAAAGGGAAGAAAGGCATTAAGCCGCCTAGGTCATGTGTAGGCCATTGGGCTTGTCAGGTTCGTTCACACAAAACTGACTGGGGAGTGGCGGCGGCAATCCCTCATAACTTTTAGCCTAGTTGTCAGGGCACACATCTGGGACATGGGAAATCCCTGGTTCAAGTCACCACCAGGGGAGGCGGGATTTGAAGTGGGGTCTGCCACCTCTCACCACCAGGCTGTGCGCTCTCTCTCTCTCTCTCTCTCTCTCTCTCAGGGAGGGGGAGAGAGAGAGAGAGAGAGAGAGCACCAAAGAAAGAGGGCCTAAGCATGAGAATAACCCTATAGCCTGGGAGCTAGGGAATTCCCACAGAATATGGGAGACCAAGGATCCTCTCCCTCTTTATTTATATACAGTGGAACAGCTTCAACAGGAGATACTGAGGGAGGCTCACATCAGACTATCCTATAGCTCAATGGTTAGAGCATGCTCCTGAGAGATGAGATAACTCATGGTTCAAATCCCTTCTCCTCTCAAGCAGAGGGGAGACTTGAAGTGGAGGGTCTCCCACAGCTAGGGTTGCCAAATGTCTAATCACACAAACCCAAACACCCTGCCCCGCCCCTTCTCCAAGGCCCTGCCTCTCACTCCATCCCCCCTCCCTCTGTCACTTGCACTGCCCCACCCTCACTCACTTTCATTGGGCTGGGGCAGGGGATTGGGGTGCGGGAGGGGATGCAGGGTGCAAGATCTGGGAGGCAGTTTGGGTGCTGGAGAGGGCTCAGGGCTGGGGCTGAGGGGTACGGAGTGTGGGAGGGGGCTCTGGGCTGAGCCTGGGGCACAGGGTTGGGGTGCAGGGTGCAAGATCTGGGAGGGAGTTTGGGTGCTGGAGGGGTCTCAGGGCTGGGGCAGGGGGTTGGGGTGCAGGAGGGAGTGAGGGGTGTGGGCTCTGGGAGGGAGTTTGAGTGCAGGAGGGGGCTCCAGGCTGGAGAAGGGGGTTGGGGTGAAGGAGGGGGTTTGGGCTGCTGGTTCCGGGAGGTGGCTCAGGGCTGGGGCAGGGGGTTGGGGTGTGGGAGGAGATTTGGGGTGCTGGCTCCAGGAGGGGGCTCAGGGTGGGGCAAGGGGTTGGGGTGTGGGAAGGGGTGAGTGGTGTGGGCACCGGCCAGCGGCGCTTACCTCAGGTGGCTCCTGGTCGGTGGCACAGCGGACCTAAGGCAGGTTCCCTGCCTGCCCTGGCCCTGCACTGCTCCTGGAAGCAGTCCGCATGTCCCTGCAGCCCCGGGAGGGGGGCAGGAGGCTCCACACACTGCCCCTGCCTGCAGGCACCACCCCCACAGCTCCCATTGGCTGCAGTTCCCGGTCAATGGAAGCTGTGGAGTCGGCAACACAGGGACATGCTGGCCGCTTCTGGGAGCGGTGCGGGGTCAGGGCAGGCAGGGACTTTTAGCAGCCTAAAATCTCCCAGATTGGCTTCAGTAGCCTCCGGGAGATAGAGCCTGATTCTGGGAGACTCCTGGCGAAACCGGGAGGGTTGGCAACCCTACCCACATCCCAGCTGAGTGGTCTAACCACTGGTAAAAAGGTTATGAGAGAAGTCCTCCCTCCCCCATCACTTCTTTGTGTGATCTCATCTGAGGGGCCCAATCTAGTAGATGGCTTCTGAGCATGCCTACTGGATTGGGCCCTACATGTGACCACTCACTCCCAGCTTTTTGCTAAAACATCATAAGGCACCTAACTCCAAAGAGAGCTCCCAGCTGTGAATTTCAAGCAGAAATAGGCACCTCCCTGAAGCCTGGACTTAGGCGTCTATCACCATGAGATACCGCCCTCTGGTAGGCATCTCCTATTGACTAGCTTAGACAGTTTCCTGCCTAGTGTGCTGGCTTTTATGAATCACAGTTTAAGGTAACTATCTCTCCCCATTCATTGCACATGTGCTAGGTGCCTAAGTCAGGCTTTGTGCATTGCAGTGATTTCCCCATGTGCACAGCTTCTTTTGTGCATTCAGGCCGTAATGTCTAAAGCTTCATGCAAGGTATGGCTGAAGGCATATTTGCTGCCAGCTGCATCAATGCACAGTCTCCACGGGACCCTAGAGAATTTGGAATAGGCATCAACAGCTGAAATATCTGAAGGCTGAAACCATAAATCATCCTTCAAATAACATGCTGTTGAATCCTCTAACAGCCTTAAGAATAATTCCATTAAAGATACTGAATTGATTCAAATGCCCTATTTGTATAAAAATGTCTCAATAGCATTTATATGAATCAACACTGGCATCCAGTGGACAACTGTTGGAAGCAATATGCTTTTGAGGCTGTACAGTTACTGTGATTATTGTAGAAAAGCCACTACAGAATATTTAAGTTACAGCCCATTCATGACTGCATTTCGGTTGGCAACTTAGTTTCAGACTCATGTACACTGGTTTTAATACTATATTGTATTTATTTGATTTTGGGTAATGTTTTGGTGTGTAATTATATGCTATGCTTCCAGGGCCTTTAGTTAAGAAATGTATTAAAAATACTGCAAGTTAGCATTTGGTAGGTTACCACACAATGGTATCCTAAAATACCACAATTACACCCCCCCCCCGCATATTAATATATATATAAGGGTTGTTGATTAATCACAGTTAACTCACGCGATTAACTAAAACAATTAATCATGATTAAAAAAATTAATCGCCATTAATCACAGTTTTAATCACACTGTTAAACAATAGAATGCTGATTGAAATTTATTAAATATATTTGGATGATTTTCCTACATTTTTTTCTACATTTTCAGACATATTGATTTCAACTACAATACAGAATACAAAGTGTACAATGCTCACAATTACAATGCTTGTAATATTATTTTTTATTACAAATATTTGCACTATAAAAATGATAAACAAAAGAAATACAAGTCCACTCAGTCCTACTTCTTGTTCAGCCAATCACCCAGACAAAGAAGTTTGTTTACATTTGCAGGAGATAAGGCTGCCTGCTTCTTGTTTATGATGTCACCTGAAAGTGAGAACAGGTGTTCGCATGGCACTGTTGTAGCCGGCATTGCAAGATATTAACATGCCAGATGCACTAAAGATTAATATGTCCCTTCATACTTCAATCACCATTCCAGAGGACATGCATCCATGCTGATGACGGGTTCTGCTCGATAATGATCCAAAGCAGTACAGACCAATGCATGTTCATTTTCATCATCTGAATCAGATGCCACCAGCTGAAGGTTGATTTTATTTTTGTGGTCCGGGTTCTGTAGCTTCTGAATCAGAGTGTTGCTCTTTTAAGATTTCTGAAAGCATGCTCCACACCTCGTCCCTCTCAGATTTTGGAAGGCACTTCAGATTCTTAAATCTTGGGTCGAGTGTTGTATCTATTTTTAGAAATCTCACATTTGTACCCTCTTAGTGTTTTGTCAAATCTGCAGTGAAAGTGTTCTTAAAACAAACAACATGTGCTGTTTCATCATCCGAGACTGCTATAACATGAAATATATGGCAGAATGTGGGTAAAACAGAGCAGGAGACATACAATTCTCCCCCAAGAAGTTTAGTCACGAATTTAATTAATGCATTATTTTTTTAATGAGTGTCATCAGCATAGAAGCATGTCTCTGGATTGGTGACTGAAGCATGAAGGGGCATATGAATGTTTGCATACCTGGCACATAAATACCTTGCAATGCCGGCTACAAAAGTGCCATGCAAAGGCCTGTTCTTACTTTCAGGTGACATTGTAAACAAGAAGAGGGCAGCATTATCTCCTGGAAATGTAAACAAAATTGTTAGTCTGAGCGATTGGCTGAACAAGAAGTAGGACTGAGTGGACTTGTAGGCTCTAAAGTTCTACATTGTTTTATTTTTGAATGCAGTTTTTTTTGTACATAATTCTACATTTGTAAATTCAACTTTCATGACAAAGAGATTTCACTTCAGTAGTTGTATTAGGTGAACTGAAAACTACTATTTCTTTACAGTTTTTTACAGTGCAAATATTTGTAATAAAAATAAAGTGAGCACTGTACACTTTGTATTCTGTGTTGTAATTGAAATCAATACATTTGAAAATGTAGAAAACATCAAAAATATTTAATTAAATGGCATTCTATTATTGTTTAACAGCGTAATTAATCGCAGTTAAACAGCCCTAATATATATAGCGCCATGGAAAACATATGGCAGGAAACATTCCAGCCCTAACTGTGAGATGACCTGAATAATCTAGCAGGTCTTTCCCATCTCTAGTTTATTTGATTATATGATAAAACAAAGATATTTAAGGATACTATTTTTCACTGTGCTGCACCTAGGTTATTGGACATGCAATTCATCCTGCACCAATACAGCTTTAATATTTCTTATTTTTTTCACTTCTATAAAAGGAGCTAAAATCAGACAAACCTGAAGTGCAGTTGGGTCCAAATAAATTATCTTCAGCACAAGTTTCACAGGCTGTCCCACCAAATCCTTGCTACAGAACACATAAGGAAAGTCATTCTGCTATATAATTAAATGTTTGAATGCAAGCAGAGTAGCCATGCATAAGAAAATGTCATAATGCTGAAAGGACTATAGACAGCAATTTGGAAAAAACACTGTCCCACCAAGATGAGGACTGATCAAGTAAATCCCAGGTAAAATCTCCTTTGGCCAATTTTTCTCCCTCAAATGCTTATACATTAAACTTAATTTCTGTCAGTGACTAGCCATTATGTTCCCATTCAGAGCTCTGACCACTTCCATGGAAACTCAGAAGGCTTAAAATATAATCAAGAATTGCAACAGAACTTAACTGACTACTCATATCATTCTAATTCCTAACTAATCAATAATAATAATAAAAAATGCCTCAACTCTACCCTGTTTCTCATTCTCCAACTCCCACCCATGTGCTCAAGAAAAGATGTGCTTTGCAGTGTTTTTAGAAGATTAGCCAAAGCAGGATGAGGTGGATCAATGTAATGGGGCTTACATGCACATATCAGGAAGAAGAATTTGACCTTTTATTTTTCCCTTCTGGGTGGGGTTATTTAACACCAACAAATGAACATTATAGAAACCTTAAGGTAAATAGTCATAAGGAATCATTTGAAGTTTTATGTGAGCAGAAACTTAACAAAAACAAAATAAAACCAACCTGTCCCGCCCCCAGACCATCTCCGCAGGCTATTCTGAAATATTTTCACTTTATGTATTTTTCTGGCATAAATATGCAGTATTTCCTAGCTGTGATACACAATATCATTCCAGAAATTGAAAGGACATACTTGGCAAGTGCATTTTCCATCCCCATTTATACCCTGAAAACAGCGGCCTCTGTTATTGCATGGTGATGCAGCTCCTCCTGGACATGCTACGGAATAAAACATGTGACAAATCAACAAAACTGACTGTGATGGTTATACAGACAAAGTCCTTTATATTAGTGGTGGCGACTCTCAAAGGGTTTGGGGGAATCAGTTCAAATAGGCATCTCAAAGCATGGATTTTTTTTGAGTCACCTAAGTATCTTCAGTGGCATCTTGGCCCCAATGAAGTCCCATGGACTTGAATGGAGCCAGGATTGACTATGCTGGACTGGAAATCTTGTGAGAACAATAAGATTTCTAACACTTTTTCCTCTGATTTGACCAGATGGAATGTGGAGGGGCAGACCTCCATGAAAATGAAATGAAAAGAAAAAAAATGTAATCACACTTTTTTGAATTTGAATTTAAAGTTCTTATTTTACTCAAAGGATTGATAGGCAATCTAGAAATTGCTATAGTAGTCATTTTATTACAGCATTTGCAGCATCCGGAGGGTCAGTTATTAAAAATTACACTCAGTGATCATATTTGAAGAGAGAGTCTTTTCCATACACCATCGTAAAAACACCATATATTGGGATATTTGTAGATTGGACTATAAGGACCAGTCCTGCATTGACAGACAGGTAGACAAGATGACATAGTAGCTATTTTTCATCTTTACGATTCTCTAAATCAACATAATCTCAAATTTATGGGTGCCAATGTATAAAAGGATTTTCTGAAAACACAAGATGAGCATGGAGTTTAATATTTTGTATGGAGGGTTATATAAAATGTATATTGGCTTAGATTTTCAAAAATAGGATCCTCCAGTTAGGCTCCTAACTCTATATTTAGACATCTCAAAATTGGCAAGATTTTCAAGACCTCTACAGTTTTACTAATCAGCTTGTTTATTTAGATGCTTTAATATGGATATAGAAGATTAACTTTAGGTTAGAAATTCTTGGCCAAAGTTAAACTTCTATATCCATATTCATGCACCCGAATAAGGCCCTAATCTGGCAAACACATACACTTGTGCTTAACTTTACCATTGTGAGTAGTTTGGGGTTACTCGTGGAAGTAAAGTTAAGCATGTGTGCAAGTGTTTGCAGGATTGGGGCTTAAGTGATCTGATTTCACAAGTGCTGATGTGAATGGGAGCTCTTGGCTGTTCGGCTCTTCTGAAGAAAACCTGGGCATGTTTTAAGTTGTCTAAACTAGGCTCATATTTTTGAAAGTCTTGGCCATTACTCCTACTGGTGTACTGAGGGGTGAAGAGTCCAATGTTTTCTAGAAAGATGGAACCCTTTGACCCTTTGGGAGAGTAAACATTCATTGAATAAAATCTCAAGGAATCATTGAAGGTATAGATGGAAAAAACTTATTAGCTCAGCTAGAACATCATAGTCCAACATTGGTATATTTACTTAAACTTGTTACTATAAATAAAATGGTTACTTAGAAAAGAAGTTTCTTATTCTGTACAGTTTCTGTATTTCTATTTTATTTTTAATTTTTCGCATCCACTGTACTGTGGGTGAAATCCATCTCTCCCTGCATAAAGCATAAGAAAATGGCCTTGTGCTGGGAATGGAGTTTGCCCTGCCCATCTCATGGTCAGGCTGGGATGTAATGCAATTGGGGCTGATTGAAAATGTTCTGTCAAAACTGTCCTTGGCAGAAAATTGGATTTTCATTTAAACAACTTGTTTCCCAAATAAGTATCTGCTTTCCATGGAAAATTTTGATTTTTCATTGAAAAACAGAAAGCCTGAAAACCAAAATATCTGGATATGCTGTCACAGTGCCACATGAGAACTGAAGTTTGGCTACCTGCTGTCTCCATTTTCTTCTGTTGGCTAGGTTTCAGAGTAGCAGCCGTGTTAGTCTGTATCCGCAAAAAGAACAGGAGTACTTGTGGCATCTTAGTGACTAACAAATTTATTAGAGCATAAGCTTTCGTGGGCTACAGCCTCTCAATGGCAACTATTCATAAGCTCCTCTACATAGCTGTGGAGTTTGTGGGCCCTTCTCCAATCTGCTGCAAAACATGTCAGCACTGAGCCTCACTGGGGTAGTTTGTAGAGAAGACAAGACCCCATTCTGTGCTGCCACTTATAGCCCCCCTGCTTCACTACTGGACCTAAATAGTCGAGAGGGCCTTGTGTTGGATCTGTGTAAAACCGGTCCAAAAATTGCCAATTTTTTTTCCATCAAAAAGGTTTTGCGGTCCATAATGGAATTTCAGGGGGGCAGAGGAAAATGGGCAACACCCACCTCAGAATAGCCGGGCCATTAGGGTATTTACCTGCGATGGAAGTGACCCAGGTTCAAGTTCCTGTTCTATCTGTTTTGTCTCTTTTTCTGGCCCAATATTTAATTATTTATGCAAAGGGGAACAACTCCAACAAGAGAGATTGAGAAAGAGACCCAGTTTCTAATTCCTGCCCCAAATTATGAGGTGGCTCACTCTCGAAAGGTCTCACTTTTGTTCCAATGCGGATCAAAAAACACATTTTGAAACTTCAAAGTTTTTCCTGAAATGGAATTGTTGTGTTCCAGCCAGCCTTAGTTCTGTGCAGCGGGAGGTGAAATATTTACCCCGTGCAGCAAGCCAGCACAAGATTAATGCACCACTTATGTCTAATTTAATCCTGACTTCAGGAGTTTAAGGGATCTGGAAGTCTTGTACTGTGCCTCTGCACAAGGGTGAATTGGAAGTGGTCTGAGCAGTGAGCAAATAAGTGGACGTGCACATGCATACACATTATTTCTGTGAACACTTTGACTGCATACTAATCTATCCCTTAAAGATGAGTCAGTAATCCAGTGGGAGCTATTGACTTTATATACACTTCTTCGATGAATCAGTCTGTAACAGATACAATTTTCAGTCCAATGTACCTTGAATGCATTGAAATCATAATGTTGTATTAAGATCTGAGATGAGATAACCAGGGACAAGGTAGAGCAATAAATACATGCTAGCACCAATGTCCTCATGGAGCTTCTAAATGTTTTCAAGTTGTTAGGTCACAGATAAAATTATCCTTCGGGCTAATGATGATACAAATCAGCTAATCTGTGGGCTGCATGGAGAGTAGTTGGTTGTTTTAACTCATTGCCTGCACTAGTGCCTTTGTTAAATGTGAAAGGCTAGCAAATGAAATAATGAAACGAAAGAACTCAGGATTTATATAGTAAGTACAAAATTCTGGTAAAACAAATTCAAAATGGCGGACACAATAATTCTTTAGCTGCTGATTTCATTCCGTTTCCCTTTGACATCACTACCCCCTTGCCTCTTGTTTTGATACTGCCATAGCCAGTCCTTTATCAACTGTTTAGCAAATTATTGTATTGTTCTACAACTTTAGATAGACAGATAGAGCACTTCCACTTAATCACTATATTCCAGAAGGCCATGGTCTGGATTCCCCAGTCCCTTACACCAGTTTTACTCTAGAGTAAATCCAAAGATTTCATTGTAGTCAGGCCTGCAAAAAACTGATGTAGATGAAGTGAAGAATCAGGCTCTTTCTTTATGTTAGTGTATCTTTCAAGAAATGGTAAGAAAGCTGTGTTTTCCAGTTTAACCAACAAAAAGAGGTATGTGTGGTCTATATAACGGTCTGAGCATAAGGTTGGAAATGGCTGGGAGCTCAACACCTCTTAGAATCAGGTTATTTATTTTGATACCAAAAATATAGATTTAGGAACCTAATTTTAGGCACCCATTTTTTAAAATCTTCAGATTTTTTTAAATGGGAACATTCAATTTTTGAGGTTTTCTGATTTTGAAATTGAAAAATTCTGTTCTTAAAAAAAAAGTCCACTGAAAATTCAGAAAACAAAAGCAGATCACCTGAAAACATAACAGGACGGGAAATACTTTTGAATCTGTCAGAGTTTCTATGTTTTTTTCCCCCCAAGTTTTTGGCCAGCAAGACTGCTTTATAGTTAGAGCTTTTTCTTTTTAGAAAAACATTTAAATACCTAAATTTTCTTGCCTCCTACAGTTTAATTCGTTAAAACGAGTATCTTGACTCTGTTTTCCATTTGCCTTTTGTATTACACAAGCAAGAGCAGAATGGTCTTAATGTTACCAGCCCTTTAGGAAACATTTTATGTCCTTCCACTTGAATTTGATTATTAGCTAAATATTATACATTTTCCTAATCTATTTTGATTTTTCACTTAAATTTGTACAGCAAATAACATTCTTAGGAATCCATATGGCAGTAGTAATAAATAGTTCATGTAACTAAAACTTACAGAAAAAGTCAAATGCTGGGCATCTGTATAAGGTCCTATCTATGATCGCTACTTTCTGGGGCTTGTACTCTAACTTTTATTCCATGTCCTTTGCTTTTATGCCTCTGATGACTGTGTTAACTAGCTATGTGACAAATCTTAGTTTTCAGTGTTTTCTAAATACTGAGCAGACTAGGTGGCCTTGGTATCTGCGGATACTGATTAAAAAGCTGAATGGCCGCAGAAGGGAGCGGGTGAGTGGTGCTAGTTTGCAGCAGGGATGGGTGATGCAACGGAGCAAGTCAGAGGAAGGTAGGTTCAAAAGAAAGATGGTCTAGAGGTTCTGTACTAGGACCTGGGAGACCTGAGGCTGAGTGCCTCACTCTGCTACTGACTGGCTGTGTGACCTTGGCCATGTCACTTAAGGCCCAATTTTCAAAGGTATTTAGGTGTTTAAAGATGCAGATGGGTGCATAGTGGGATTTTCAAAAGTGCCTAATCCAGTTAGGCACTCAACTCCCACTAAAATCAAGTCAAAGTCAAATCTGTGTCTTTAGGCACCTAAATACCTTTGTAAATCTGGCCCTGGATCTCTTTGTGCCTCAGTTGCACAACTGAGAAATTAGGATGATAATATTTCTGTGTTATGCAGGAGGTCAGACTAGATAATCATAATGGTCCCCACAGGGCTTAAAAATCTATGAAGCTCTGAAATGATATTGATTTTAACTAAGTTTACTGAAGCATGTCTGGAATGCTCAATAAAAAGGGTCTCGTGTCAGTTGTAATTTAATGTACATTCAAATGCAGCAGGCATTCTAGCTGTGATCTTAAAACACTAGGCCAAGATTTACAAATATGGACTGCTGAAAGTTAAGATTCTAGGTCCATATTTAGGTAAATGGCTTCAGTGAAAGCTTCTGGGTGCTCAGCAACTTTGAAAATCAGACATGGACAGGGGCTTGCTCATTTTTGAAAATATTAGTTCTGGTCCTGTCAGGCTTTTAAGAATGCATAAATTCTTCTCAAAAAGGAATTTATTCCAGCCTATCTGCTGAACGCCACCACCTCCCAACAATTTGGGCAGAGCCTCCTTGCCATCAATAGCCTGATATTTCGTGATGGTTCGTGTTTGGATTCAATATACTGTAGTCCATTTAAAATGAAACAGGAGTGTGGCTTTCTTGCATGGAAGGTTGGCGGTACTGGAATCCTGCAGTGTGCGAGGGAAGGACAGAAGAACACCAGTTGCTCCAATGTGGTCTATCATTTAAGGAAATAGAAGTGCAATTTAAGAGCTTATTTTGTCATCACCATCAAATACAAAAGATGAAGTGTGCTTCTAGTCAGGGATTTTTCTTCTAGTTTTAGGAAGGAACTGCTTTCCTCTAAACTCTAAGACACAGTATGTTCTTAAACAGATTAAGATAAGGAAAGAAAATAGCACTTTTCTTTAAGTGACAGCAGAAACAATGCTTAGACCTTGATTCTTATACAGAGTTCCTTTTTTTCTGGCCAGGATGTTTATTAGAAGGAAAAGGGGGCCTCTCTACTTACTACAGAATCCCTTCAGCATGAATTCTGACACTGTTCCATTTCAAGTGAACTCTTCCATATTCTAAAACACATGCAGTCCATAACTTGATGTCACAGAATACATTGCAGTGTATAAACTAATCAAGTATTGTTGTTGTTATTGTTGTACCATTGGGTTGGATTCTATGCTTTATTTTTAAAAAAAGACAATAACTAAAAAGTTGGCTTGTCACTCTGTGTTGTAAGAAGAGATCTAGCTGTGAGTAGGGTTTCTAGAACTGTGGTTCCAGTAAATATGGTCAGTGTTTAAACCGTACCTTTGCCTATACAGAGGATGATAATCTGTTAATATTCTTTTTGTCTATTTAGCCAATGTATAACTGCATGGGTGCTGGATCAGGCCCTGATTCACCCTGACTTAAACAGGAAAGGAACATATATAGCCTCAGAAAGATGTCACTAATGTATTTTGGTGAACAGTGAGGAATGGGAGTATTCCAAAACTGTAGGCTATTGAATGAGAAGGCCCTATGTCACATCTTCTCAGAATCCTGATATAGGATGGCAGCAAATCCAATACTGTAACAGGCATTAGGTGAGTAGACTATCCCTCGGGTATATTGGCCCTAAATTATTTAAAGCTTATATACTTGATGTAAGACTCTGAAGCACACTCACCAAACAAGATGCTCTACTGAGCTGACTGCTCCTGACATATTTTGAAACTAAATCAGATTTACCATGCAAATAGTTTTAGAGGAAAAGACAAATCATTGCCACACATCCACAGATATTATGTCAATAAAGTGAGTTTACCCATACAATCTGGGCCCCAATATCCCTGGCAGCACTCAGGTTGCTGAAATTCCTTCATACATATATGCCAACATCCAGGAAGAGACAAAGTGTAAGTCCTGATTTCAAGGTAATACCTGAAGACAAGAAGTTGCAGATACTTTAGAGAATTTAAAACCTCCTGTGGGGACAAATGAAGTTTGTAACCTCTTCATTCTTTAAAGCCAGATAACAGAACTTAAAATTTACAGCCTCACAGTTCTGTTGTTTTTAATTTTTCATGTAAAACATGGGATTTCCCCCCATAGTTTATTGAAGTCCAAAAGCATCTTTGCAGCCATTTCTCTTGTACAATATGCCTGTTCTTCTTACTGTCTGTAGTTTGGACACTCCACAGTTGTCTAGTATATATTTAGTCTAGAGTAGGATAAAGGACTGTGGCAAGATTATTTAGGAGGGATATCCCTGAAAAGTTTTGAAAATTCCATTTGAGTTTTTGACTCACAGGATTTGGGAGACTAAAACTGAATGCAGCATTTAACAATGGAAACGTCATCTCCAAGCTGGAACACATAATAAATACTACAGAATACAACTGAGAACCATTTTACTATACTACTCACAGAGATAAACTGAGAGGTCATGTATACCAATACTTACATCCTCCCCAAGATCTCATCCAGGACTAACTATGATCATAAATTATCCTGGGTAAAATCCAAGATCCAAGTCAATGGCAAAACTACCATTGACTTTGATGGGACTAGGATTTCACCTTCTGTCTTGTTCTATTAATTGACACTTCCTGTTGAAAGATCTCCTGGCAGACCTAAGTGAGAACTCAAAGGAACATTAACTCTATCTGTAGATTTTAAGCTCTTCAGGGCTCTTCTCACACTACGTATTTGGACAGTGCCTAGCACAAGAGGGCCTTAATTTTGGTTGGGGCCTCTAGGCCCCATTACTACTGTAATACAAATAATAATATTGTACCTATGGGTTCAATGCTTTCATAGTGCTTCTGTGATAGCTGCTCAAATGGGAGGAAGTAGATGAGGCATGAAAGTAACCGAAAACTTTCCACCACTTTTGATGTGAAAGAGACCAAACACACACTGAAGAAAAGCACAAACCCAAGACACAAAGCAGTGCATAGGCACCAACTCCGTGGGGGCTCTGGGGCTGGAGCACCCATGGAAAAAAAAAGTGGGTGCTCAGCACCCAACAGCCACAGCTGATTGGTGGTTGCTGCCAAACAGCTGTTTGGTGGCACGGGAAGGGGGTTGGGGGAGTGCAGAGAGCAGCGAGCAGGCAGGGGCCTCAGGGGTGGGGGGTGGAGCAGGGGTGGGAAGAGGAGGAGCGAGGGCGGGGCCTTGGGCCAGAGCAGGGGTGGAGCACACCCCAGGGAAAACTAGAAGTCAGCGCCTATAAAGCGGTGGTTATTCTGTAGTCCTTGCTTCCACCTGATTAAGCAGCCTTTCTGTAAACTTCATGAGTGCTACACCTTGAATGTGGGGTTAGGACAATGAAGAACATATTTTACAGATTAACAAGGCATAGGTCATTTCTAACGCTGCTTAAAAATTTCTGGTTCAGGGTGAACAATATTTATAGTGAATAATTGTGACGGAAGATATACCTGCAACCTCGTATTCCAGATCCATTGGTCATTTTACTATAACCATCAGGGCACCGGATTTCAAAGTTTAGAGAGCAAGATCGGCATTCGGTTTTGGTTGTAATGAGCATCTTCTGATCACACTTATTCTTCACCTGTAAAAAGCCAGAAATAGGTTTAAATCATTAGGGTGACATTTTCAAAAACACTCACAGTTGGCCTAACTGCTCCCACTGGAGTCAATGGGAAATCCTGCTTTAATTCTTATAGTCTTATTATGGGTACATTTTCATAACCACCCAGCCCCATCCTTCTCCTGTAGCTACAGTGCACTTTTTCAGTTTTGCTCTCTTGCTCCCACCAGCCTAAAACAGGTTGTGGGGCCTGTCAGTATGATATAACGGCAGGCTTCTCTACAGAGGAGTCCTACAAACTATTGAGTCTGACTCCTTATATTCCCCCCCACCGTGTCTCATATCCCTGCTGGGATCATGATAAATCTTTGGTCAATAGTGAGTACTGAATATGATATCAATAAATGCTTGGTTTGGCAAGTTTGAAATGGAAACCAAGGACAGCTTAGTGAAAGCGCCTGAGTGTATGGGGTGTTAAATTATAAAGCTCGGGTAGATTTCCAAACCAGGGAGAAGGTCCATTATTTTCTAAGTATGCAGAAATTTTGTGATATTAGTTGACCCACTAACCAGCTCTTACAACCCCCAAAATGTCCTGTGCAATGTAGTACAATTTCAGTCAACCGGATGGAAAAGATGTGTGACGGAGCCAATTCAGAGAAGAGAATATAAAATTGGATCTTCGCTGAGGAAGCGTGTGTTGTTATTTAACCTGACTGCACTATGCCCCGTGAAAATGCAGTCTCTGCATAATAAAATATTTACCTTCCCCCAACCCAAGGACTAAGAAGGCAATATCGAGACCTGGGATAGGCAGAATTTGAGTTCAAGGATGAATCAGGATGATATTTCGGGTTTAGATTAGATCGACATGAAATCGTGAGAGATGTGGCCAAAATGTTTATCCACATCTGAAATGAAAGGTAGACACCTTCTAGGTTTGGATCTGATGTGGAACTGAAACCATGCGAGTGAGTTTGGATCTGAACTCTCTGAAAATGAAAATTTGAAAAAGTTCAGATTCAAGGTTCTAGTTTGACCTACCTCTTAAAACGCCCCCAACAAAACCTTAAAACCAGTTGGTATGTCCAGACAATTAAAGATGAAGATGCTTGTAGCTCCAAGCAAAAAACTCCCAAAATGTATAACATTTTAGTTGAGGGCATGATTTTTGCACTAAGATTTTCCCCTGTGATTTCTTTATATAATGCAAACTATTTAATATAGTGGTTTATCTATTTTTCTAAGGGTAAAAGTGCTTATTAAGAATAATAATTCCCCCCTGAATATTTCATTTTTTAAAATAGAAAAAATATTAATAATCATGATTAATATTAAATATTAGGAAAATATATAATTAAGACACTTCAGAAGCATTTACCCTCTTAACCCTTGCAACACTCGTATAAAAGAGATAGGTAAGTATTCATATTTTACATATGGAGATGTGGAAACAAGTGACTTGCTCAAGGCTACACAATGGGTCAACTATACAGGCATGAGCAGAACTCAGGAATCTGTCTTCTTGCTCCCTTGTCTAGCCACTATAGCACACCTTTCAAAGCCTCTGATGGTCTTCTTTAAAACACACAGCCTTTCAAACCATGCTCCTCAGTTGTAACTCTGATTAGACAACTCATTCAATTACCTAAGGACATAACCTTCTTATGCAATCAAGTAAGTCAGCTTTGAACAATACAACAACATACTCAATTCATCAATCTGTACTCCCAGGTGTAGTCCCACTGATACAAATACATGAGTAAATGCTGAAGGATCTGGCCAGTTCACCTTAAGCTAGATGTACTTGCTGAACTGTTTATTTCAACATTTGTGTTTTTAATTTAATGTGCTGATCTACAAAGTTGCTCAGGAAAAGTCACTCAGAGTTTGACATCTCAAGGATATCAGGATTTGGACTTTTAATATGCAAGCAAACTACTTTTAACAGGTGCATTAGTGCAAAAACAACTGGACTAAGATATTGGGTTGGCTTATTTCATTGAAATGTCAAAAGAACATTTTTCATCTCCAATTTCAATTTTGATGAATTTTTTAAATTTTCAAAGATTTTGAAATGAGAAAATTAAATTTTTTTTTTCAAAATTTTGGAAGTTTTTATTTTGCAATAGTTAGAAAATTCCCATTTTCTCTCCATTCCCTTCCCACCCCCTCCTCCCATTTGAAAAGGGGGAAGAAAGGTAAAAAGAAAAAGTCACTTTTTCACACCTCAAAGCAATTTTTTCACACGTTTCTAGTTGAAAAAGTAAAAAAAGGAGGGATAGTGGGAGATGTCCCTTTTTCTGACACTCTCTTCCCCCCCATCTATTTCATTCCTCTAATAGGTTATTCAAACCTTTCCCCCCAGTTGTACTAGTGAGGACACAATAATCCAAAATCATATGCTTCAAGGTAGTTCAAGTGAACACAAAATTTTTTGATCAGTTCTCATTTCTATGGTTAGATCTATAAAACAATAACACTTTTCACTTCCCTAAATGTATGTTACAAAACACATTTTTGTGAAATTCCATAAATCTAGGAAATTTGCAATGGTTGTGTCACATCAGCATATACATTAATTCCAGAAATATCTACAAATCTCATGTTAAATTTGCAACTTTTTGTGCATGTTAAACATTATCAGGTTTTCTGGGACTGTTTTTCACCTGGCCAAAATAGCTTTTCACACTGGTGGAGAATAAAGAGTGCTGTTTGCTATGGTAAAAAAAACCAACTGTTTTCATCTTCTGATATAGTAGAAAATGTAATAGCTTCCATTTTTTGCTTTTGGAGAACCATAATCCAACATCATCTATTGGCAGTTTCACCAATGTGGAGATTTATTTATTTATTTGCACGGGTCTATTTATGACATAGTTTATGTACCAGATTATTAGCAGGTATAATTGATTTCAATGGGGATATGCTAATTTACAACATCTGGGGATATCTATTTATCCAGGAGACAGTATCACATAAGCATAGATGGATAGTGCAATGGGTTGTCCCTCCTCCCATAAGACGCAGTATATGTGAAAAAAATTACAGAACCCTTCTGTACTATACCACAAACACAATACATCATTATCTAAAAAATGTATCCAAAAGAAAATATAAGACTTTTCTTACCTGATCTGTGGGCTTTGGTGGTGAAGAGAGGTTATTTGCAACCAAAGAAGATAGAAGGAATAAAACAACCATATGTTTTTCCATTATGAAAAACTGTTGATTTTTTTTCTTCAGAACTCTTCAGTCATGAGTAACAATGCTATGGCTGAAAATGATCAGCGTTTTGGTAGCCTTACCACTTTACTACATTCCAGTGAAAAAACTGAAGTGACTTCCCTCCTTTTCCTGGAGAAAGCAATGAGCTAAACCACAAAGCACGTGAAACCTGCCCTTAGATAGGAAAAATACCAAAATACATGGCTTTTGCTGAAAGTGTTCACTGCAAAGCTGAATAAACCCTTCCTAATTGAATGACAGGATATCCTGATAGGACTCTGCTCTGCAGATCCCTCTCTGTAGCTGTTGACAATACAATTCCAAGGACACTGAATTGTGGTGAGAGAAGATATTTTTCTTCTTTTAGGTGGACATGAACTGAGGCTGGGAATAGCTGTTGATCTTGTTGTCATCACTTGAATGGGGTCAGGCAGAATGCAAACTTTATGGAGCTGGGTTTATCTGTTCTTGAAACAGAAGGGTGTATCCACCATCTGTAGCTCTTTGAGCAAAGTTAGAGACATTATCTGAGGTGGCCAAATCAATATCTTCTAGCTTTGGTTAGCTGGATAAAAGAAGGGACTTTTTCCCTCCTTTGTTTTTACCCTCTTTGAAGCTTCATTACATCATTATGACTAATCTTTTACAACTGGTACAAAGAAAATTAATTCAGTCAATTTAGCTGTGTATAATAGGAAAGAATTAGTTGAAGGACATTTTGAAGAACTAAGGGAAGAAATTGTCTTTCTCGTTGTTTTCAAAGTTTTTCAGCTCCTTTTAATTCTTTCAATGTACGGAACCCAGTAATTCTCAATCACAGAGGCAATGACCTATGTTTTCAAGAGAATCTAATGATTTTGGGTGCCTCAACTTTTGATTGCTTGACTTTATAAACCCATTATGCTTCTAAAGTTTTCAGAAAGTCCAAGGCACTCCTCCATAGCATGGAAGACACAGCTTTGGTTTAATGCTAGGTTAGTACTTTTACTGAAGTAAGCGACCAGATAGCAGCAGAGTTGAGCTGGCTTCTTTTATTCAACTTGCAAAAATGCAGGTCATAACTATCTTGTTTTTTTCTTCTTGTCTCTCCTGTTTTTCTTCCACAAAAAAGCCCCCTGGGGCTACTCATTTTAAATTTGATACAGAATTGGCCCTAAACCAAACCCTGAATCTAGGTCTGAACTTCCTCCCAGACAGGCAGCTCAATTCTATTCAAACCAACCTGAGGGGCTGTGAATCAAAGCTGTGAATCAAGTGAGCTGTACACAGCTCCCATTTTGTCCTGGGTGCTAATTACTTTGTTACTGCCTGCTACTAATCAGGCAACAGACATTGTGCCTGCTGCCTTCCCATCCTGCTCATATCTGCCTTACCTCATGTATTTGGTTTGAGATTTAAGACTTTTAGGGAGAGGGAATTTGTCAGGCCCACAGGACGGTCTCTGAAATCTCAGGACTTCGGGCTGTCCAGCTACAGCCACCATAGCCATGGAAATATTTCATTTGGTACAGGAAGACTAGATAATTGGCTCCTTCTGAGGCAGGCAGAAAGCATGACAATTTGCAAGTTCTCAAGTCTTTGTCTTTCAGGTTCTCTGAAATATTATTTTGCAAATCTAAAAACAAAACAAAACAAAAAAACTCGATGCCATGATTTTCAAAAATGGCAGAAACAAACCTGGATGTAAAGGACATCAAAGTCATAGGCCTTTCCGTTTCTCATTACAAGCAGCTATGGTTCTGGGCCTGGCTCCTGAGGAGCTAAAAGATCCACTGTTGTTTTGCCTCTTCACATTTGTCTATAAACCAGGCAAGAACAGACTCTCATGCGGTTTCCTGTGCTGCTTGGTTCTGCCGGGGCTGAAGCAGTAGGAGAATAGACCCCACTATGGTATTTCAGTAGTTCTGCTTACAGGAAAGCAGGAAACACCGGCTTTCAAGGGAAAACAGAAAAGTAATGGAGCTGTGTTAAATCTTAACGTTTTTGTTCCTGTTCATCCTGGGGCAGGTCATGAAGTTATCCACACTGATTCCCCTATCTCCAGTTATAATGTAAAGGCAAATATTGTGGAGTAGACATGACACTATCACAGGTAAAAATGAGGTTGAAGAACAGAATAATTTCTCTAAAAAGAATATCCCTTGGATTGTGCTGAAGGTGCTCAATTAATGTTGTAGGGTGCACTATACAGTACTTGGAAATAGTGCTCTCTTCTGTATCACTTTTGGGTTATCACTTACCTCTGATGTAACCACATGTGCCTCTTTGCTCTACTGGGGATTCCAGGTGCTTTGCATGTGAAAGGCTCTGGCTGAACAGTTTTCTTGATCCTTTTAAACATACTGTATCCGCAACACTAAATGTTGCCTAAATTATGGCTTGTGTATGGACTTTATCTTGTTTGAAATCATTAAACAAATAGATTGGCCTATAAATCTCCAAGCTGTCACCTGTCAGCTTGGACTCTATATTGTTTACATAAAGAATTCAGTTCTTTAAAAACAAAAAATTGTTGGTGGGGAACTGACAGGGCAAAGAGCTTTCCTGTGCACTCATCAGATCCTGTTCCTTTCTGCTACATGATGAGGAAAGTAAACCGTTTCTTGTTTATGTAGACAAGCCAGCAGCCAGAGTACACAATGTATATATTGAGGGCACATATGATCATGTGTCCCTGAGGACTATCATTTTTCCTTTGTTAGGTCAAGCTCTTCCACACAGCTTCATTTTTGTGTGCAATATTGATCATGTCTGGTCTGAGCCAGAGACATCACGAATCTTAATTAAAGGCCAGATTTTGTCCATTCCCTATGTGGGGAAGATCAGAAGGGCATCTCTCTGATGTCCCGCTAAAGGGATGGGTTCCTCCATGGCCAACGAACCACAGGTTGAGGAGGCAACACATCCTGAAGAAAAAACTCCAGCTGTCAGCCAGAGAGTTTAGGAGGAGACCTATTGGCTCCTAGATTCTACCTCCTTGGCAATTGGCGGATGAAAGGATGTCCCTACTGTCTAGCTTCATCTACCAAAACTCAAAAGGTTGGCCTTTTATTTTTTTCAAAAGGAAGGATCCCCAATCCTCAATCCTCCTGCCCCATGCACATGCTAAAGCTGTGTGAGCCTTGGGAATCTTCCTTTTCCCATCACGTTCCATGATATTGAATTATTGACTGGCCAGCACATGAAAATGTTTTCGAGGGATAATTCTCCAAATAAGCAGGAGTTCTGGGAGCAAAAGGCCTAGCTGCAGCTAGGACAGCAGCCCAGGACTTGAGTATGGGAAATAGGGTTGCCAACAGTCCCTTATTACAAGGAACGCCCCTTATTTTTTCATCTCTGGACAACAAGGTCAGGAGTTGCTGAGTGTTTCAAAAAGCAGCAAGAAATATCCCTGGTGAATGTAGGTGAGTACTGCTTATTAATTATTAATTATTATTATTTTATTAATGATAATAATATCAGGAGGAGGAGTGGGGCAAGGGTGCTAAGAGAACAGTCCCTTATTTTTGAAATACAGTGTTGGCAACCCTGGGAAGAGTGGCTATCTGGGAAGTGGCAGTGTTACCTGAGTTGTGCCCAGGTTTGCCCAAGACTATATCATTGCATAGTAACATGTTCCCAAATGCCAGCTACTGTAGCAATTGGAGGTCAGAATGGTTTGTTCCCTGTTGTCAGTTCAGACACTGCAGTGATAAGAAGAGTGGAAATCAGGCACTTCCCTTTCCTGTGCTGCAGATGAAGAAAAAAACAACATTAGTCAACTGTCAGTTATCTGCTGTGTAACACCTCTTGTAGCTATTCAGATGGAATAAAGCCTCTTTCACATTTCTTGCTTCCCCCCTATCTCCCGCATGTCAGAATACAATATTTTCATTTACTGCTTCAATTACTCATCTCCAACTCTGGATAACTTAACACCATCTTCTCTTATTGGTATAGTGAGTTACTGTGCTCCACAGGGGTTACACATGGAATATGTTAAACTGCAGTGGAAGTAATTAGTAGCTCATTTCTTTATCTTGATGGGGCTAAATCCTGCCCCAGCCAGTGCAGTGATGCCCAGCACAGATGCAGTTTAGCACATCATCTGACAAATGGGATAGGTTTGCTTGGGGAAGACTGGGGCTCCATACTTTGATGCTAATCTGAGCATTCCTGCCAGCTGGTACACATGCTGCTGATGGCAGCCTACTCATTAACCAGCTTTAGGACTTGGCCGTGCTTCGCAACCCACAGATAAAACTCCCTTGTTGATGTGATGTGTGTGCAAGTGCACTAGATGGACTCAAGTCCTAGTGTGGTTCTGTGTGCTATGGAAGGAGACTGCCATGCTGTTTCTATAGGGAGGAAGTTCCACCTGCCACCTTTCACCCATAGACTCATGGATTTTAAGGCCTGTAGTCTGGCATCTAGTCTGACCTCCTGCATAACACAGAGAACCTCCCCCCCAGTAATTCCTTCATCAGACCCACTTGTACACTGGCATTATGGAGGGTAGGACTGAGGGCACAATAAGGACAGGAGACAGGGTACAATTTTCAAAAGCGTCTACAAGACTTAGGAGCCTAAATCATATTTTCAAAAGTGAAAATCCTAAACCCAATTGATTTTCAGTGGGATTTAGGGCTAAAATCTCAAAAGTATTTAGGTGTCTAAAGATGCTGATAGGCACCTAGTGGGATTTTCAAAGTCTCCTAAACAGGCTAAGTGCCTAACTCTCATTAATTTCCAGATAGCTACACTTCCCATTCTCAGATGGAAATGGGATTTAGATTCTAATCCTAATCCATTTGGGCCCTTTAGAAAATGTTATTCACAGTGCACATCCTACCCAAAATAGCAGCGTGATGCACTTCATTTCTTCACACAGTGACACAACTAGAAACTTTATACAAGGCCAAGAGAGAATGAAAAATGGTTGAGATGAGAGACATATAACTCTGCTACCTGTACCCACCTACCTGCAGAAAGCTTTGATAAGCTTATAAATAAAATAAATAAAGAGTGGAATTATTTGTGGTGTCTGATTGGTTATGTGCCTTGCATGTTGGTTTTGCTCCCTGAACTTTTTGCAACAGGAACTTTTTAAACCAGAGAGTGATGAATAGCAAATAATGACTATTTGTTTACAAATACCCCACTTTGCATGCAAACATACATGTCCATACAAAGAACAGCCACTCCCCAAACAAGCGTGTGAACAAAACTCCACGTGGAAATGAATGAAAAAGGGCATAGATGTGGTCCTGCTGAACAAGCATTAAAAACTGGAATGAATGTTCATGACCACTGTATAATAAACTGGCAATGTTTGCCTGAAACACTCCATCCTGTCAGCAGGTGTTAATCGTGCTAAGAAAAAGTTCCTCTGTGGTAACTGGCTCATCACCCCTTTCAGATATAATGGTGGTGGGAGTGGCCATTTTAGAGAGGACCTAGAGTGTGGGCTGAGCAGTCCTTCAATAGGAACCTGAGGAACCAAGGTTGAGGGTGGGAGTAAGGCCCACTTGAGCTGAACTTTGTGTTTATTCTATTGCTAATAGCTTTTTTGTAAATGAAGCTGACCTTCAGGAAGGGAATGAGTGTCTAGTTATACATGGGTTTCCTCGGGGGTCACAGATGGGGTTCATAAGGGCTAGTGGGGAAGTTACAGACTGGGTCAGGGCTGAATAGGAGTAGAGGCACAGAGCCACAGAGGGAAGGGGGTGTAGGGCCCCAAGAGGAAGGGATGTGACTGAGTGGGGGCATAGGGATATATGGGGACAGGGAGAGGGAGTCCAGGGCTATATGGGGATGAGGGGAGAGGGCTGGCTGAGGGGGTGCAGGAACACATGGGGATGGGGAGAGGGTGCAGAGCTACATGGGGAGGGGTGCAGGGCCAAAAGGGGGTTGGGGTGGCTGAGTGGGGGCACAGAGACACATGGGAATGGGTGAGGGAGTGCAGGGCCACATGGGGATGAGGGGAGTGGGTGACTGAGTGGGGATGGAGGGACACACGTGGACAGGGGGTGCAAGGACAGATGAGGGTGCAGGGACACATGGGGACAGGGACAGATGTGTCTGACTGAATGGGAGAGGCTAGGGGTCAGCCAGCGTCTGCATGGGGGAAGCTCCCTAACAATCCCTCCCTGCCCTCCTGCCAAAAAACCCCATACTTTTCCCACCCATAACCAACAACCCTCCAAGTTCACACCTAGGCTCCTTCCCAGCAATTACTTCCCTCTCCCTCCATTACCCCTGACTCTCCCAAGCCTTTGCACTACTTCTCAGGGGTGCAGGAAATACAGTTTGGTATTGTAGTTTAAATGAATTATTACTCAGAGTTCTGTATTAATATGCTAGTAAGGAATCTATTTGTAAAAAAAAAAAAATCCTGAATATTTTTTTGTTGTCTGTATTGTTACAGACATACTTGCTGACAGGTATTTTGAAATGAATTACCAAAATAATTGAAACTGGTGTGATTGTGTTATTTTGACAAATAAAATATGCAGAATTTAAAAATATTGTGTGCAGAATTTTTAATTTTTTGATTCAGAATTTTTTGGCGCGGAATTCCCACAGAAGTAATAAGTTGTGTTGAAAAGGAAGGGAAAAAGAAAAAGAGAGAAGCAGAGTAAGAGACATAAATGTGCACTTGAGAGGTTTTGTCTCCTGGCACCTCTTTGAATGTAGAATCAGTCCAGGAAACTGATCAAGAAGAAAGCTTAAAGGTGAATGAAGAAAATAAGGAGCAAGAAACGTCTGACAGTTATACCACTATATCACAAGAAGTGGAAGAGAATAGCCACAACTCAGAAGACATTCTACTAGTTCCAATATCTCTTTTTAACATCAGTGATCCTTCAACATGGCCCAAATTCATAGATGACAAAACAAGAATAACCATAGTGAAACATGGACCATTGCAAGTTAAAGGTAAAAGTTTCCCAAGTCACAACAGAAGGTTTACAGAAGAAAATTATGTAAGAAAATTGAAAAATGGAGAAAATGTACAACAACGGTATGTCATATTCAGGTAATGTGAATGCAGTGTTTTGTTTTTGTTGCAAATTATTTGGTGTTGGTAAGCACAGTCTCACTGATGACGGTTTTTGGGAATGGCAATATATCCGCAAAACTCTTGAAACTCATGAGAAAAGCCATGTTCACACTGGAAATATGGTGAAGTGAAGATAATTGGAACTATGACTAAAAACTGAACCTGTAATTGACTAGACTTCACAACCATTGCTCAAAACTGAGAGACAACACTTGTGAGGTATATTTGAAAAAATTGTGGCCGTTGTTCTTCACTTAGGTGAATGGAACCTAACATTTAATGGATTCATGGAAAAACTTAACGAATGTGGAAATGGAAACTTCTTAGGTCAAGTCGAGTTAAATGATAAATTTAAGTCTGTGATGAAGGAACATGTAAGAAGGTTCTTCATTAAAGAAGAAAGATACCATTACTTAAGCCCTACAATACAAAATGATATCATTTTGAAGTTATCTCAAATGGTAACAGGTACAATTATTAACAACATAAACAAAATGAAATATTACTCCATTATTTTGGATTGCATATCTAATGTCAGTCACAGGGAACAAATGTCTATCATTTGAAGCATGCTAAAATCCAGGAGACAGAAGTCAACATTGAAGAACACTTCCTATCATTTCTGAATATGCAGGCAAGTACCAGAAAGTGTCTGTCAGATGAGATACTTCAGGAGTTATCCAGATATGGTATGACATTTGATAATTGCAGGGGACATGGAGATGAAAATGGAGCTAACATGAGAGGGCAGCTTCAAGGTATGCAAGATCATTTCATTCAAAAGAACAAAACAGCATTTTTTGGTTCCTTGTGGATGCCATTCCTTAAATCTGGTGTTGAGTGATGCAGCAAATTCCTCAAACAGGTCAAAAACATTTTGTCAGTGTTCTTCTACAAATTTACACTATATTTGCAGCCAGGGCCGGCTCCAAGCACCAGCCCACCAAGTATGTGCTTGGGGCAGCGCCTGGAGGGGGGCGGCGCGGCGGGGTGCTCCGGCCCGAGAGCGGGGCCGCGACTGGGCTCGCCGCCCTTCCAGCGGCGCTCCGGCCGCCGGGGAGAGCGGAGCCGCAGTGGGCTCGCCGCCCTCCCCCCGGCGCTCCGGCCGGTCGGGGAGAGCGTGCCCCGGCCGGGCTGGCCACCCTCCCCCCAGCGCTCTGGCTGCCGGGGGCTCTCCACCCTGCTCCCGGCGCTCTGGCCGCCGGGGAGAGCGGAGCCGCGGCGGGCTCGGCGCCTTCCCCTGCCGTGCGGGGGGTGGGGGTGGGGCGGCAGGTGGCTTTTTTGCCTAGGGCGGCAGGTGGCTTTTTTGCCTAGGGCGGCAAAAAAGCCAGAGCCGGCCCTGTTTGCAGCTTCAGGAAGTAGGTGGACAGTTTTGAAATCCTGTGTGAAAACACCATTAAAGCCTCTCTCCAATAAAAGATGAGAGAGTGAAATTGAAAGTGTCAAAGCTCTGTGGCTTCAGACACAGAGTGTACAATCAGTGCTGTTGAAATTGAGATAAACGACAAAAGATAATGGGATATATGCAGAAGCCAGATCACTGGCTGATGAACTCTCCTCATTTTGGTGCATTGTTGCACTTGTGGGTTGGCACAACTTACTGTTAAAAATTAATATTGTAAGCAAAATGCTTGGTCTTGATGACGTCAGCAAATTAATTGCAGCTACTCGGACAGAAATACGGAATTATCGTGAAAATGGATTTGAAGAGGCATTGTTAATAGTTAAACAGATAGCAGAAAAAATGTCAGTGCCTGTGGAACTAACTGAAACACGAGTCCACAGAAAAAAAGAAATTGTTCAGCTATGAAGCAGAGGATGAAGTCATTGGTGATGCAAAAAAGTGATTTAAATTTGACTTCTTCAATATTGCTATAGATGCTGCTCTCGTGAAGCTGGGAGAACATTTTGAATTATTGCGAGAGCGCATGAATGTGTTTGGATTCCTATGTGATGTGAAAAACATTGCAAACCTCTTTCTAACAAGTGAATTGGAAAAATTGTGCAGTAACCTGGAAGCAGCTCTGATGAGTTCTGATGGCAGTAGACAGGTACGACCTGGTACATGAACTCCAGAGTCTTTCTAGTGTTTTGCTGAAGCCTGTGGATGCACTTGAGAGACTTTGATTCATTTTCAGGAGCGGTTTGTCCACGATGTACCCAAATGTGTATTGCTCCTCGAGTGTTTCTCACAGCTCCAATCTCTGTGGTACCTGCAAAAAGATCTTTCTCTAAGCATAAGTTAATAAAAACTTATATGTGGTCTACCATGTCTGAAGAATGTTGGTAGGACTGGCTACATTGTCCATAGAAAGTAACATTTGCAAGATGCTGGACTTCATGGGCAGAATAGAAGAATTTGTCAACTGAGGACTCATTATTCAGCATAAACAAGGTAAAAAAACTCATACTTTTTTCCCAGTAGTTATTCACTGACTAGAGTAAAACATGATAGGGACTTTATTTATTTGTTTAGCTTTGAAGGTATTTGTGGATTTCTACACATCATTATTTGTATACTTTGATTAAATTGGTAATGGAATATTATTAATGGAAAGGGGCCCCTCTAGGTTCTCCTACAGAGGGACCTCCAAATTTCTTGCTATGGCACTGACTGCCATTGTGTTCTCTGGTTCCGCTTACATTAAAGCAGAATTAATCAAATATATTTTGCAATAAAGATAGGTTAAATCTGTCCAATGTCATACCTCTCAAAAACTTAAGCTTTAGCTGATGAGCTTATAGAAGGTCTGAGCTTGTAAGACTGAGAATTTCAGGAGGTGCGTAATTTTAATTGTGGGGTTATGACAGTATCATTTTGAAACTTTGTGACTATCAGAACGAATTAATTCTCTAAGCCCATACGATGCATTACGATACAGCTGCAGCTGGTATGCTGAGCAATGCTGCATGTCTGACAGAAGCCATCACTTTTATCAATGTTAATGAGGGAGAAGGCACAGACAGATGATCTAAACTAGAATGTGTTCATGATGCATACAGCTGATGGCAATGCAGACTGCCAGTCAAGGGGTGGTCTTAGCCATAGATTAGATCCTCACAGTGGCCTCTCCAGCTTTGTTTCTTTCATTCTTTCTTTTTTGTTCTCAAGAGTCTCAGCTGGTGAAATTGTAAACAAAAGGCAGTTCTATCTGAGACAACAGCAGAGAAGGCTTTGCTAGGAGGCATGTTAAGAGAAGCTATGCCAGCGAGGACAAGCAGCACAAACTCCATGTACAATCAGCGCCATGAATCAACCCAGAGCACAGGAGCTTATACTTAACTGCCTTGTAATATTGGCCTTTCTGGTTATTTAAAAGACATAAGGGCTGAACCCGCACCTAGCTCTGGCTATTATACCTCACTACAGGAGCATATAGCAACTGTAAATAGGATCTAGAGGAATTTCCCCAGCCCAAGAGCATAAGCAGACCTTTGCTGCCTTGCCTGCCATTGCAAGTCCTGGTATTGAGGGCAAGTGCAGAGTGTGTTAGGATAGGAATGGGAGTATCTGTAAGGCATGGGGCTACAGGGATTCTGGGCTGCAATGAAGCCCATAGACAGCAGTGGGAAGGATGCTATAAGCTAGACTCTGGAGTCCAGAAGGCATAAATCCACCTTTGTCCCTCCTCCCTCTGCTCTTCACCTTCTGTGCTGCATCTCTCAGGAGACTCACAACAGAATCTGGCCCTTCAGCACATCCTGATAGGATGTTAAACAGGGGAGATATCACAATGCCAACAAATCTTGATGGTTTAAACCATGTGATTTTGTATCACTAATATTTATTAGAATTATTGAAGCTTATATTTGACTGATAGTATAATAGCATAGGAGAAGGCACTTTGCACAGAATTTTGAATGAAAGTTAAAATGTGTTGAGATCATGAATCACCTGATACATGTGACCAAAGTAACCTGGTAATTTAAGTAAACTTTGTTTCAACCAACTTCTTCCTATTGGTGTAGTGCAGGAATGTAAGAACCCCTGGTTTGGTAAACGCCAGAGCCATTTTGAAACTAGGGAATGAACAGTGTGTTTAAACAAAATAAGAACTCAACTCACTAAGGCCAAAGCATGAAGCAAACTTTTTTTGAGGTTTATTAAAGTTCGGGATACGGTTTTTTTGTTTGCATGCTTTTTGCACTTCTTGGTTCTGTCTAGGATGAGGTAGGATGAGATTCCTATACTCTGTATGGATATTGAATCAGTAATGCTGTACATATGACCATAACTTTGATGTAATTAGTTTGCACTCATATCTATATAATTCCAGGTAAAACAGTAGCATAATGAATGCCATTAAAACTCCAATTTTGCCAATCTGCAGTGATTGCAGTATGGTGTGTTTTCTATCCTTAGTATTATAGTTACTGCAGGTGCCAGGGGCAGCAAAAGTTGAGGTGTTATGCTCCATTGAATGTATTAGTAAACAGCACATCCAGCTGAATTCTCTTGGTGTGCTAGACTGCGGAAAGAATTCGCTACAATTTTTAGTGGACATATTGCTTGTATTCTTACATAGTAAACTTCTTCATTTTGAAAAGTCAGACTTAAAGCTAGTTTAGTATAGTTAATAATTTGCTAGTAATAAAATTAAAATCCCTGTACAGATGTAATGCAATCAACCTTCACTCATCTTTAGCCTCTCCCTCCCCCAACCCTGATAAAATTGTCCAAATGGGAATGTTTACATCCATAATGAGTTGATTTCAGCAATCCGAGATTACTGTTTTACAGCACTCAGTGTCTACAGAAGTCTTCCTTTGCTCTCACTGTTTTCTCAATCGTATGAGTCCAAATAGTTCAAATTCAATCGAATGTCATAAGTAGTGTACAAATCAGTAACTCATTACAGTACCACCAGATGGCAGCAGAATATAAACCAAAGCCTTAGACTGAAAACGCCAGTTTTCAATCAAAAAAAAAAGAATAATCTCTAACTACCTCTTGAGATGTGGGAGGGCTTGAGGGAGGAATGCTCCCTCTGAATATAGTCAGTGTTCAATTAATATATACACCCCTGGGGTATAAAGACATACCCTCTTGGCTTGAAGGTTGCTTGTTTTGGCTGCCTAACGCTGATTTAGACTCATTAGTTTCCTCTGCTGTAGAATTCTTGCTATGTACTCATCAAGGAAATAGTTCTTCCTGTTTTCGCTCCAGCTGCCCTATCTCAAACAGATTAGACCGAAATTCAACTGTTTTTACCTATGCTCTGTCACCCCCACATGAAAGCCAACTTCAAAACATCAGAATACACAAAATGACAATCAGCGATGAAACATTTAAAATACTTGGTCAGAATCACCTGTTTGTATGACTGTGGCACAATAGCATCTCTCAGGAACCATTAGCTGTTTGTGTAGTGTGATGTTACCCAAATTGCATGATATTCTTCTGCTTCTTGATCACCTGACTGAAACTGTTATTGACAGGAAGAGGCAAATAAGAGCATACCAGTGCAAATATATTTGAATTAATATCTGAAGCATTCATTTTCTGTGAACATTCTTGGAAACATGTTTGCTTATGCAAACGTGCGTGGAACATGACTAAGAAAACATGATCTCTATTTGATTGGATGGACATGAATGAGTTTTTGCAGAATTCATCCAGCTCGTGTGTGTGTGTGTGTGTGAGAGAGAGAGATCTGTATACATGTGTGGACACATTATATGTTGTAGGTTGAGACATTACTCCAGAAGAAATTCCTTTCTCAGGGAATAAATTAATTTCAAATATCCAGTATGATCAAAAGATTTGAGTAATTCCTAATATGGGGAGAAGAGATGTCTCCTGAAGCCATATGTGAAGGATGCTGCTTAGCTGCACACAGTAAAGACCAGTCCATTCAAACACCCTTTAGAAGGTTCAGTGTTCTTTTTTGTGATGAAACACCTTCTTTTGTAACAACTTATCTCCTACCGAGTCATACAAAAGACACTAAAAATTACTATTGTTGAGTTAAAAAAATTAAAAGCCTATGTAGACAGCGAGAGTTAAACAAGTGCAACTGGTGATGAAAATACCTTGAGCACAGAACTGTGATGAAAAGCTCTAAGAGCAATAGTTCAGTTGTTGGTGTTTTACTTGGTTAAGTGTTGTATCTCTGTATCACAATGGTAACATACTTATTTAGGGTATGGGAGTTGCCTCACATTCAGAACTAGGTTGTTTTATATATGTCACCGTAAAAAAAAGAATTATGTTAAAAGAATGTAAGATTGCAAAGTCAAGCTCTCAGAAGTTAGGAAATGGCAGAGTTAAGGTTGCCTGTGCAACCTTAATTTGGCCCCCTTATACATATGCATTATGATACAGTCTTTAATGACATGTGTGACATTGTGCAGTCTATATGGTTTTATAAAAATGTAATAATAAGTGAATATAATGTAACTGAAATATGCTTCATGCAAAAGGTCTCTTGTAAAGTATCATTACAAAGCTTATAATCTACTGAGTGTGATCATCCTATTTGTATAAATGTATCACTCTTGTACCTGAAACTAAAAATATAAAATATAACTCTGAGGGCCTATTGTAATTATGCAAATTGTGGGCCATTAATGGTGGTTTGGAATCTTGATGATTCCCATTAACTAGGACCATTGTCTGCAAATGGTTCTATTTTACCTGTACGTCTTCCTGTATACGTGTGTGCTGGCAAGTGGGTAATGAAGTCTTGCAGTGACATGTGATCATGTCACCTGAACTGGAATCCATCTTTAACCTGCTGCTTTTCCAGTGGGGGGTGTGTGTGTGTGTGGAAACCCAGAGGGACAAAGGGTTCCCACCTTATGCAAAAGATAGATAAAGGGGTGGAACAGAACAAAGGGGAGAGGAGCCATCATGAAGAATCCCCTAGCTACCACCTGAGCTGGAACAAAAGCTGTACCAGGGGAAAGAATTGTGCCCAGGCCTGGAAGGTGTCCAGTCTGAGGAAAAAACTTATTAAAACATCTCTGAGGGTGAGATTATCTGTATTCAATTTGATTAGACACAGATTTGCGCATTTTATTTTATTTTGCTTGGTGACTGACCTTTTTCTGTCTGTTACTACTTGGAACCACTTAAATCCTACTTTCTGTATTTAATGAAATCACTTTTTACTTATTAATTAACTCAGAGTATGTATTAATATCTGAGGGAGCAAACAACTGTGCATATCTCTCTATCAGTGTTATAGAGGGTGAACAATTTATGAGTTTACCCTGCATAAGCTTTATACAGGGTAAAATGGATTGATATGGGTTTAGACCCCATTGGGAGTTGGGCATTGGAGTGCTAAAGACAAGCACACTTCTGTGAGCTGTTTTCAGGTAAACCTGCAGCTTTGGGGCAAGTAATTCAGACCCTGGGTCTGTGTTGGAGCAGACGGGAGTGTCTGGCTCAGCAAGACAGGGTGCTGGAGTCCTGAGCTGGCAGGGAAAATAGGAACAGGGGTAATCTTGGCACATCAGTTGGCAGCTCTCAGGGGGGTTTCTGTGATCCAACCTGTCACAACATGATCACATACTATTTTTTCCACAGCCCCCCAGCACCATTCAGAGAATGGGTACTTATTCAATAATTCTTTTTATTTTACACATTTGATATGTGGCCCCAGGCCTTATTTAAAGCACACTAGCCAAATCCTGGCTCTGAATACAAAACTATTCGTTGGTTGGGCATCCAGAAAATGAGGAAGATAAGGATGTAAGAATGGCCATACTGGGTCAGACCAATGGTCCCTCTAGTCCTGTAACCTATCTCTGACAGCGGCCAGTGACAGATGCTTCAGAGGTAATGAGCAGAACAGGGCAATTTCGAGTGGTCCATCCCCTGTCATCCAGTCTCAGTTTTTGGCAGTCAGACGCTTAGGGACATTCAGAGCACAGGGTTGCATCCCTGACCATCTTGGCTAATAGCCATTGATGGACCTATCCTCCATGAACTTATCTAATTCTTTTTTGAACCCTATTATACTTTTGGCTTTCACAATATACCATGGCAACGAGTTCCATGGGTTGACTGTGTGAAGAAGTACTTCCTTTTGTTTGTTTTAAACCTGCTGCCTTAATTTCATCAGGTGACCCCTAGTTCTTATGTTATGTGAAAGGGTAAATAACACTTTCCTATTCACTTTTTCCATACCATTCACGATTTTATTCTATCATATCACTCCTTAGTCGTTTCTTTTCTAAGATGAACAGTCCCAGTCTTTTTAATCTCTCCTCAAACAGAAGCTATTCCGTACCCTAATTATTTTTGTTGCCCTTCTCTGCATCTTTTCCAATTCTAATATATCCTTTTTTGAGATCGGGTGACCAGGACTGCACGCAGTATTCAAGGTATGGGAATATCATGGATTTATATTGTGGCATTATGGTATTTTCTGTTTTATTATCTGTCCCTTTTCTAATGGTTCCTAATATTCTGTAGCTTTTTTGACTGCTGCTATACACTGAGCAGATGTTTTCAGATAACTATACACAATGACTCCAAGATCTCTTTCTTGAGTGGTAACAGCTAATTTAGACCCCATCATTTTGTATGCATAGTTGGGATTATTTTTTCCTATGTGCATTACTTTGCACTTATCAACACGGAATTTAATCTGCCATTTTGTTGCCTAGTCACCAAGTTTAGTGAGATCCCTTTGTAACTCTTAGCAGTCAGCTTTGGATTTAGGTATCTTGAGTAATTTTGTATCATCTCCAAATCTGGCCACCTCATTGTTCACTCCCTTTTTCAGATAATTTATGAATGTGTTGAACCACACAGGTCCCAGGACAGATCCTCGGAAGACCCCGCTGTTTACCTCTTTCCATTGTGAAAGCTGACCATTTATTCCTATCCTTTCCCCCCTATCTTTTAACCAGTTATTGATCCAATAGAGGACCTTCCCTCTTACCCCCTGACCACTTACTTTGTTTAAGAGCCTTTTGTGAGGGACCTATTCAAAAGCTTTCTGAAAGTCCAAGTACACTATATCCACTGGATCACCCTTGTCTGTATGCTTGTTGACTTCCTCAAATCATTCTAGTAGATTGCTGAGGTATGATTTCCTTTTACAAAAACCATGTTGACTCTTCCCCAACATATTGTGTTTATCTATGTGTCTAATAATTTATTCTTTATTATAGTTTCAATCAATTTGATGGTACTGAAGTTGGGCTTATCAGCCTGTAATTGCCATGATCACCTCTGGAGCCTTTTTAAAGTGTCTGGTCCATATTGATTACTACTGATGCCAAATAATGGTGGTGTTACTTTAGAAGTACACATAGAAGTGTGTGTTTTGGTGATGAAGATCTTGGGTTCATACCTTGTT
The DNA here is from genome assembly GCF_013100865.1 of Trachemys scripta elegans. Lineage (NCBI taxonomy): Eukaryota > Metazoa > Chordata > Testudines > Emydidae > Trachemys > Trachemys scripta. The sequence goes on from NC_048298.1 coordinate 97,992,013, forward strand.
GAGGCGGTCATTACAACATTACAAATCTCCCTCTGAAAATCTAATTAAAAAAATGGAGGTTCCTCAAGAAATTAGCTCTGTTTTCCACAATGATAAGTTACCATAGCATTCTGTAAACACGGTAACTATTGGGCAAGAGAATACATCTATTACAGCTATAAAAAGTTAATTTTCTAGACTAACTATTCATTTGGTTCATTAGAGCTATTAAATACAGTCTGAGCATGTTAAGGAGCTGACTGTGTTTGAGAGATAGAGACTGAAAAAAATCATATCCTGTCAAGATAAATGATTGAACTGTTCAGTGAACTCTTTGACTGGCATTGGTTCCAGTCATGCCAGCTGAAGAACAATTCCTCTTTGTATGTGTGGTCTTGTTTTCACCTTGCCTGTGGGGTGAAAGAGGTTTGATATGACCTCCTTGAAGACTGAATCATGAGTCTAACTCCTATTTATACCCTGTCATAATAGGGAGCTGGCAAACATAGATGGTTTTAATAGCTGCTGTAGCTATCCTAATTTTCTCTGTATTTTTGTCAAATAGTCAGCAGTCGCATATTCTAATAGCAGTCTAATTAGTGTATCATACTTAACAGATGATGACATCTGAATGTGGTACAGTTTAGGTTGACCATTTTTTGACTATAAATAAAAAAACAGAAAAATAAGGTCACTTGCAAGTATTTAGATACTGCATCAGTGATAGCACGTGAACGAAAGCAATAATTTAATTATATTTTCAATTTTAAATGACAATACATTTATTTCAGTAAGTACGTCTATGACTTGAAGTGAGACTTGAAGGCTGATGTGCAGTACTTGATGTCTGATTTATTTTAGGCATTCAGTAAATATATTCCAAATTGATTTTTTTGATAGCTTTGGATGGTTGTACTGATTTGCTACTCATTTATTTTCTGTAACAATGAAACTATTGTCCATCCCCTGCCTTTTAGGGACAGATTTTGTATTACCTACAATTTCTTTTCCCCTCTCCCACTATTCATCTATCACTTCTTGAGATAAGGTATCCCTCTATTACTGGAGTGGCAAAGCGAGGAAACTGCCCTGCAGAATACCAACCAATACATAATCTGATAGTGACTGAGTCTAATCCAGAGAGAGGCTGAGTACCCATAGTTCAGTGAGGAAGTGCAGGTGCTCACCTTGTTGGAAAAGGTACAGTAGGAGAATCTATCAAGAAGTTTCATTTAGAATTGTCAGCAGAGAATTGAAATTTGCACTTTTGGTTTTTCAGTTAAAGTTTGACATTGCAAATCCACTTGTATGTAGAACTGGGCTATTGGGAGACAGAGTCCCTTGTACATGTTCAGCAGGTGATGATGATTTATTACCTTCATGTGCAACAAGTTTTGGTCCCGTAGCAATGACTTACAGATACCCTGTACTTAGCCAAGAAGACAAGATAGGCCTTAACTTTCCCATCTTCAGCTTATTTGAGATAAAAATCATTAATATCTTGTGTATAAGAATGAAAGACTGAGATAACTCTAAAAAGAGAAATATCTCAGCATTTCATGGGATCATTCATCCTTATCACCAAGGAAATAGGTTATAAATAGAATAACAACACATGGACCACATTCTTGTTACTGTGCTCAGAGGAAACCAGTTGAAAATCAAATAGGACGAAGTATAGTTAGCTATATAAACATGTGGTAGCATACTTGCAAATGTAATTTGAGATGATGTTATCAAAATGAGTTCCTTGGTAAATAATCTGAATTAGATGTAGGCAAATAATCTTTTAATGCAAATAATCCTTCAAAAAAGAGAGAAGAAAATACCTCCTCCCCCCTCCCCCCCCCAAATGGGCATGGAAAAAGCTAATGATTAATGGGTAAATTCCTTAGTATGTCCTATTCAATCAATATATTTATATACCTATACCGGGCCAGATCCAGTGGTAGCTGGTTGGAAGTGTAGTTGTGTATCTAGCACAAGGAGCATACCTTCAAATTTGTGGCCCCTGGAGAAGCTACTGGATTCAGGGCTCCTGTGCTCAGATTCTCAAAGGTATTTAGATGCCTCACTCCCATGGGCACTAAATACTTTTGAGAGTCTGGGCTGTGGTTGCTATAAAGACTAGAATTCATTGTGATTTGTGCCCTCACTCAAGCTGTTCACTCCTATGTAGGGAGAGAGATGGTTAATAGGCTGAATCCTCAGCTGTGTTGAGTGAGTCCCACCTCATCCTTCCTTTAGTATGCCCAGTCCCTGTGCCCGATGCACGCGCTATGCTTCGTGATGTAAATCCAGCTATATGATAATGTACACCATGCCTCAGTATCTGTTTCTATATTATAGCACCTCAGGGAGGAAACCTTCTGCTTCTCTTCTCCCCTTCCCTACCTTGTTCACAATAAGACTGTGAGACAAAGTAAATAAATACTTAAATTAGACCAGGAATCTTAGTGACAGTTTAGATCTGCTGCTATGTTGGTTGGTATGCAGTAGATCGCTCTGTGGGCTATCTTTCCTTTTTTGGTCCGAATTTTGCTCCTACATCCATGGACCACTAATGCTGTGAGCAGTTGAAAAGGAGTATTTCTCCTGTGCAGGTGTCCCAAGGTGCGTGAAAACTATCTGGGGATTCTGCATCCCACTGTGTGCTGTGGAGCAGATCTCTCAAATGGACTGAAAAATGGGTGTGTTGGTAATGTATTTAATGGTATCACATGCCTCAATGGGCCAAAATCCCACATTGGCACGAGGCCACGCCTGCTACTTCCTCTATACTCTGAAGCAGCAGCCAAGACCCTGCTGCATGCCAGCTACTTCAGGTTGGGGCAGAGGATAACCCTTAAACTCCGGTATTAGACCAGCTTTGTATGCAGAGCAGTCTTTTTACTTGGATTTTCCCCTGTGGTTCAGGATTTGTCCTTCTACTGAGATCAGCATCAACAGACAGGAGTTAATGCTTCCAGATTGCCTGTCTCCAAAATGAGCCCAGGAACTTAGAACACTGATTTCAATAATTGTTTTCACGCCAGCATATTTCCATTGTGGCCTTCATTATAGTCATGTAATGTTTCTTCTGTCCGTTCTTTCATGGCTTTCTTTGCCATGACAGCTCAGTCAGATCCCTTCATTCACTTCTGCTAATGTGAGCCCTGAATAGAATAAGCCTGTGCAATGATGATTTCAAAAGGGGGGAAAATGGAGCTGTCACCAAAAATAATTTTCAATTAATGGGTGGGATTTTATTTGAGAATTAGGCCCAAACGTAGACGTTTCCAATGATATATGGTAAAGTGCCTAGGAATCGTACTCTTTTCTTTCATTAAGTCTTTTACAGGAATAGATAATGTCTAGATTTCTTTATTTGGCATCATAAAATTTGCCAGGACAAAAAGTGCTGCCAAGTTCCTCAAGACGAGCTATGTTGGGTACTTGCCCTATGCCACTGTAAAGAAAAAAAAAAACAGGACTGTTGAAAAGGAGCTGGTGCAGCACATGGCACTTTCCCACTCCTCACAAATGATGTCTGTTGTGCTAGTTAACCTTTCCTGAGACTCAGTCAGTTCATGCTGTGCAGCAGTGGAAATTTGAATGAAATAAAAGGCTTGCAGGACCCATAGAAACTCCATATTGCCTTCATTCCCAAATACACGCAAATGCTATCTTCCTTGTGGAACACCCAGTGCTGCTCATCAAACTCTTAATAAGTCAATCCAGGGTCCATGTGGCAGAGACAGTTCAGATTCCAAAACATAGGGAGTCAAATTCATTGCTGATATAGTGCCACTGATCAAGGCCGGCTCTGGCTTTTTTGCCACCCCAGGCAAAAAAGCCTCCCGCTGCTCCCGGCCCCCCGGCGGGAAGCGCGGCAGGGAAGGGTGCCGAGCCCGGCCGCGGCCCCGCTCTCCCTGGCTGGCTGGAGCGCTGGGGGGAGGGCAGCGAGCCCGGCCGGGGCCCTGCTCTCCCCAACCGGCCGGAGCCCCGGGAGGAGGGCGGAGAGCCCAGCCGGGGCCCCGCTCTCCCCAACCGGCTGGAGCGCCGGGAGGAGGGCAGAGATCCTGGCCGCAGCCCCGCTCTCCCCAACCGGCCAGAGCGCCGGGGGGAGGGTGGCGAGCCCGGCCGCGGCCCGGCTCTCGGGCCGGAGCGCCGCCGGGCGCCCCAACAGCCCCAGTATGTTTAAAAAAAAACCCCAAAAAACCTCAACCCTGATCGCCGCCCCCCTCCAGGTGCCGCCCCAAGCACATGCTTGGTAGGCTGGTGCCTGGAGCTGGCCCTGCCACTGATTTCAGTGGAGTTACACCTGGGATAAATTTGGCTAATGTATCCAGGAATGTTCTTTGGAGACACATTCTAACAATATTATTCTAAGGTCTGGCCTTCTTGCTGATATTGCACTGATTTAAATTGGTGCATAGACCAGCTCTAATGAGATCTTACAAAATGAAGTGACAGTCTTGAACTTACTACAATTAAATTTGTTAAACATATTTTATTCTGTGATTATGATCCTGATAGATGGAGGAGAGTCTCTTCTTTGTATTCAAGAATGTATATAATTGATTGTAAGGACCTGATCCAAAGCCCATTGAAATCAATAGAAAGATAACCACTGACTACAATGGGTTTCAAATTAGTCCTTAATTTTCCAACATGAATCCTGGCCGCCTTTGATATTAATGATTTTTATCTCGAATAAGCTGAAGAGGGGAAAGTTACACATTTAAAATGCACTGTGTTCAGTTGAATGTGACAAGCTAATATCTGACAATGCAGAAGAACCCTAAATTGAACAACCTACATGAAACCTGACCTCTAGTAGTCTAAAAACCCTCAACCACACAGAAAATTTAGCTAGGAAAATATCCAAATAAAACTCTTTTTCCTTGATACCGCTTGAATAAAATGGAGAAATAAATGGCACTGTAGCTAAAGATTTTATACAGATTTTTTTCAACATCAAAACAAAAATTAAATAGATTAAGTACATGTATTTGTTTAAACTTCCAGGAATACTTTTTCCCCAGTATAGAGCACATAAAACCTAACCCACTCTCTTGAGCTCCTGAAAAATATACTAATATTCCTGATCTTCAGATCTCAGTATGTGGTGAATTCAGAAGTGGGTTTTTTGCCTTCTTCTTCCACCTTTCCGGGTCATAGAATATCCCCTGAGTTACTCTGTTCCTTTGGCCTCGTGTCACCAGTTCCAAACTCTGAGTGATACTGCCAGTTCTGTGTGCTTTGTGTTCATTGCCCATAACTCTTTTTTGGAGATGGTGACTATATTGTGCAGCTGTCCACAGGTTGAATAAACTCTGTCCCTGATGCCACTACTAACTGGAGAAGCCCTGTAGGCTTACCATGCAATGAATGAAGAACTGGTGGAGGAATTTTTATGGTGGTGTTGGGAAGTTTGAAATCTACAGCAAAAGCTACAGGCAACAGTTCTAATAATCCATTTTACTATTAGTAGAGATGGCATGGGAGATGCCAGGACAGGAAACAGTTTAGAACTCAGCTGATTTACCACAGGGATGGAACCATTTAATTTCAATGTAAATTATTTTGCTTCAATTTTAAGCTACCCCTGTTTAGCGAATGACAGCCAGAAAGCTTACTTGAAACACATGAAAATCACTGGTTTTTTCTAGGGAAATTTGTTTGTTATAGCCATGTTGGTCCCAGGATATTAGTCAAAGTGGGGAGTTAATATCTTGTATTGGACCAGCTTCTGTTGGTGAAAGAGACAAGCTTCTTCAGGTCTGAAGAAGAGCTCTCTGTAGCTTAAAAAATTGACTCTTTCACCAACAGAAGTTGGTCCAGAAAAGGATATTACCTCATCCACCTTTTCTCTCTGGTTTAATTTCATCATCCAATATGAGGGAAATGTAAATAGTATCAGTGTTTATAAAGGCAAAAAAGTAGAGAAAGAAAAGCACATGGGCTTATTCAAACTGGCTCGACATCAGTATAACCCCATTGGCTTCAGTTTTACTCTTGACTTACTCCCAGTCTAAGTGGGCCTGATTCCAATCTCACCTATTGTAGTTATCATTTTTAAAAGACTGTATACTTTGAATAAGAATGTATGGTGCAAATTGTTAAAGAATGCAATTGTCTCAAATATATGTTATGTACACTTTCCATTGTTAAATACTTACCATATACGTGATATATATTACACAAAATTAAGTTACTATTAGAAGGATGAAATATAGAGGAAAAGTCTAATAATGTATCACATCAGGATTCCTGAACATTGGCAAAGCTTGTTTGGTGAGTGGCATTTTTATAAATAAGATTCTAGTAACTAGCATTGGTCATAAATTTTATTAGCCACGATAGTTGGAAGTACAGCACTCTTCAAATAAGTTTGACCTGATCCAACTTTGAAAATTTAAATATGTTCTTCATACGGAGTGATATATATCCATCTAATTTAAAAAACAAAATTAGCTATAATTAATGGTCATCTGAATAAATGCTTAGTTGGGGGAACTACATGTTAGTTGTGTTACAAAATTCATTGTGCTAGCTTAATTTAAATGGATATGTGCAATGAATTTCTTAAGTGCTCTGGCCTTGATAATTTAGGCCAAAATTCTGCCCTTATTTACAACCATGCAACCCCACTGAGTTTGCTGGAGTTGCATGGAAACAAGTGAATGCAGAATTGAATTTATTATCTTGCCTTAAACTGGAAATCAATATATTCAATAAATTTGTATTCATGGACTCATCCTGATGCATTATTAGTACTGAGTCATACCATTATTGGCACAAAAGGGAACTAAGAATGATTTGGCAAGTATAAACTGGCTTATGGCTATAAACCAAGCAAAATCAAACAAAACACACATACACATATCAGTAACATCTTTGAGTAAGAACACTAGCATATCTGGGGAGGAAAACCTCATTTACAAAGGCAAACATCAGGCAGACAAATGTCATTCCTTACCACATAATCATTTATGTTAATTAAATGTCCTAAGGCCCAATCTAGGTTCTACTGAAGTCCAATGGCAAAACTTTAATTGACTTTAGTGGGAACAGGCTTGGGGCCCAAAGTCCATTAGTATGAAACTAATATTGAATCATGGAAGTAGGTTTCCTGTCTGTGCTACCCAATATTCAGTACGCTGTCGGTAAAGTTTCAATAGACAAGTTTTATGTTGACACTGCAGGTTCATGCACACTTGGAAGACAGATGCAGTTCTCACTGGAGCTCAAGGTACATAAAACCAGTATCACTAAGTCTGAATTGTTAGGCTTCAGTTTGTCGACAATTTGTGTTACGATAGTGCTGAGAGACTGCAATCAGGGATTGGGGCCCCTTTGTGCTAGGCACTGTACATACAAAAAGACTGGTCCCTCCCCCAAACTCTCCACTACCTACGGCTAAGATGAGAGACAACAACAAATGATCATGACAAGCAGATTGACAGAGCACAAGTGACACAGCTCTGATTGTCATGTAATAAGCAGTTCTTCCTATACCAAGAGAATTGTTTTTTGTTACAGGATTAAGAATGTTAATCAGGGCAGAGCACTGATCGACACGGTCTATTGATTTGTCTAGCAGTTCCCTGATCAACATTCATTAAGGAAAAATTTGTAATGGATTCTTCTTCCTCCTGATTCAAGTTGGCTGAGGAAGGAGTGCAAGAGCTGGTCCCCTATCCATCAGTGCCTACTTGACTGTTCTTTAAATATTTGTTTTGAGTTTCCTAGCCATCTAATAACCTATGACAGTGCAAAACAGTTTTTTTGCTGCCATGTTTGAAAACATTTTTATCAGCTGATGAGTCAAGTGTGTTATTCATGTTAGCCCTGCTTGTTAAGAGTTATTAATCATGAGGCACCCTGACAGGAAATTGCCCAAAGCGTTGTGGCAGATAACACCAAAAAGAAAGCCAAATGTACTTAGCAAATTATACATTTAAATAAACAAAGATTGAGTAGCCCAGTACTGCTGACACGGAGCTGCCTTTCATTAGGAAATACACCATACAGAAATGGTTATTGCTAGTTTTGTTTTGGCCTTTGATTTTGATGTTGCTTGTAGTGAGCTGGAGCACAGAGAGTATATTTCTGGCTTTATGAACAAAAGAGGACACATGGAAAAACATGACCATATTTTTTTCGTCTTGCTATTATACAGTGCTACTTTGGAAGAAGTGTCCCCTTTTAAATGAAGGGGGTTACCTTCCTGCTGCCTTTTTATTTTTCTATGAGGCTTAAAAGCTCTCCTGTAGCACAGAAAAATCAAACAGGTGAGGGTGCCTCCAGCTCACCTGCATAACAGGGGGGACCCAGAAAGGTCATTGAATGAACAGACTAAGGGGCAGAGAACGGTGAACTGTAAAGAAAAGCAATGTAAAAAATTAGAGTAAAAGGGTGGAGGAAAGACGATAATGGAGGAGGCAAGGATTCTATTAAATCATCAACCCTGCCTAAGCTGGGTTGAAAGACCAGTTCTGCAGTACAAAGTAATTGAAGTGTATTTGCGGAAGATGCACTTTTGAGGAATGATTTTATTTTTAAGGTGTGTGGTTGTTTTTCTGGGAAGTCTCCTGTATTTTTTCCCAAAGATCTATGCTGGTATGGTGGAGAAGCTCTATTTGAATAGGGCTTATTAGAAGATTAAAAAGTTAAAGCTAAAACTAGATAGGCAGCAGGCCCTACTTTTCAAAATGAGCAATGGCACTTTCGTTGGGCTTGCAATAGTTCGATGCAGGAGTGCATGCATATGAAAGCCGCAGTCATTGATTGTAGAGGCAAGATAGCATTGATGTATTTAAACATTTAGAAGCTGATTAATAAAACATACATCATAAGCAGAAAATACGGTTCAAATGTAAAACTCATTGTAACGTTGGTTTGTGAAAGAAACTTTAGTCCTTTATTGGCTGGATGGCTTCTGTATGTAGTAGGCCATTAAAACAACTTTCAAGAATTTTTTTTCCTGCCTTCTGAAGAACTTGATTCAAAACTAATTTAAGTTAATGGCAGTCTTTCCACTGAGTTCAATGGACTTTGCATCAGGTCTCACAAGGTGTTCCATTCCATTCCATCCCTGGCTGGGATGATTTAGTTGGTGTTGGTCCTACTTTGAGCAGGGGGTTGGACTAGATGACCTCCTGAGGTCTCTTCCAACCCTAATCTTCTATGATTTCTATCATTCATTCACCTCACTGGGACCAGGGCCGGCTCCAGGCACCAGCCCACCAAGCTTGTGCTTGGGGCGGCACCTGGAGCGGGGTGGCGCGGTGCGGTGCTCTGGCTCTGGCCGCCGGGGAGAGTGGGGCCACGGCCGGGCTCGCCGTCCTCCCCCCGGCGCTCTGGCCACCGGGGAGAGCAGAGCCCCGACCGGGCTCTGCGTCCTCCCCCCGGCGCTCTGGCCGCCGGGGAGAGCAGAGCCCCAGCCGGGGCTCACCGCTCTCCCCCCGGGGCTCCGGCCGCCCTCCCCTGCCGTGCTGGGGGGGGGGCGGCCGGCGGCGTTTTTGCCTGGGGCCCTGCTGGGACCAACTGTAGTAACTTAGAGCTCCAATCACAACAGCATGTAGGTGCTCACCTGCCTTTACATTCACCCCCTGCTGATACTGTAGCCTATAGAGATGCTCAAGTTTATAGAAATGTAAGTCAGTCCAAAAATCTATTTCCTAAAAATAGACTTGACAATAGTTGAACGAGGCCTGGTAAAATATGAGTAAAGTGAAATGAGATCATTCAGAGGCACACTGAAGATAAGTTTGAACATAACCCCAGGTCATGTTGTAAACCTGTGTTGGTCCTAATTGGTATGTAATTTTCGCAGATGTTAATTAAAGATGAGCTTAATGTTAAATAGCCAATGAGAAATGAGAAAATATTTAATCATGGTAAAAAAGGTGAATTTAATGCTAATTAATTAAGGGGTGTTATTATGATTGATTATAAAAAGGGTAGCATGCTAATTTTAGATTAGTTGAACCCATCCACCATTGAAGTACCATTAGAGACTGGGGACTGATCATCGAAAAATGCATCATTTCATTGTAGAATGTGACTATAAATGCAGTGTATGGCCATATTGTAATGCCCTGTTTGCTTAACTATTATCTTATGTTAAAGTTTTTAATTTTGTCATTTGTAGTGCCATTCACTAAATTAAATGATCTGTATTTAGTGCTGTTTCAAATGGGACTACATCAACGCACATGAGATGCCTTTTAGAGTGAATCAGTAGGACCTACCCAGGGCTGTTAGTGCACAGCACTTTAGAGCATTCTCAATTTACATCCCCCAGTGTTCATTGCTGCACTGGGTAGACCAGCCCAAATATTTTTTTAAACAATTTTTTTTTGGAGTTGATTACTTTCGAATACAAGGGTATGGGTAAGCTGCTTCAACTTAAAAACTTTAGAAACTGGTTTAAATTATGAAGTTTGATGTGACTCAGGTTGCAAACACAGTGTATTCATCAGTTTACAATAAATCAACTCATTGTCATGCAACAGAGTGCATAGAGAACATTTAGCATATCTAAATAAATGCCCGGTTTGCTTACTCGTGATGAACTACTGCTTTCTGTGAACACTGCTGCATTGATTACATGCTCTCTTGCTCACATGAAAAATTTGTATTAAAGCATGTAGTTTTAATACATGAAAATAGGGAGTTTTATTAAAATTATATCTCTGACTGGCAGTTTACATGTTTTGACAACCTCTTAAAAAAGGGCTATAATCAACTTGAAGCAATGCTTTGTATTTCACTGATGCATGGCAGGAGCAGTTGGGGGACTGAGCTTCACATCATGCCCAGGCTCACCTCCAATGTGCTGGAATAGAATACAGGGCACATCTCTGCATTCATTACCTCTTAATTATCCACCTAAATGTGTTTGAAAGTCATTTCCCCCCATCATTACATTTGGGCCAAATATTTTTATTTAGCTGTGCTGACAGATTTTCATATTTAAAATAATTTGATGTCATCTCTCCTTTGCACACTCATTGCTTGATTCACAGAATAAGCTGCCACTGCTTTAGTAAATATACATTGTTCTTACATTCAAAGAAGCTATGCTATCTGCTTGACAAGCGTAAGTAGTTTTGCAAAGAAAGACATAAAACGCAGAGTTTATGGTGGGGTTTTTTTATATCTTATTGCCATTTGAACTGTCAGATACATAAAATTAATATTCTTTCTCTTATTCCCAAATTAACAAATTAATGAGAGGGAATCGTAGGCCACAGCATAAATTCAGTGGGATGGTGTGATGGGGTATAGCTACCCTTTTGAGGCCCCCTGCTGGAGACCCCACGCCCCTACCACGCCCCACTCCAGGAAAGGAGCAGTGAAGGTGAGTCCTCCAAGCCTCCCTAGAAAGGCTGCATAGAAACAACCAATCAAAACCTAGAAGGCTCAGATAAAAGGAGCTGCAGGATGTGAGCTAGTCAGTTCCTGGCTGGGACCAGAGGAGTAAGAAAGGATGTTTCTTATTGGTCATTGGAGCTTGAGTGAGAACAAGATGGGTTCTGGGGATATTTGCATTCAGTGAGGAGGAAGAGAGTGTGAGACTGCACCCCATATTTGTCATACTACAAATTGGCTTACTCTGGAAAACACCCACTGCTAGTCTTTCAGGTACAACAGTGAAGAAGCCAGACAGTGCTGATGGCCCATCAGCAAAGACAATGGACCCTGGAAGAACTCAACCTTCTTGTGAATGTTCCAGACCCCCTGTAAGTAATGGCTGCTATGACTCAGCAAGGTAGGCAAGGGCATGTAACCAGGTCACATGACTCTGAACTCCATCTTGGGATGTCAGTGTTTTTCCACAAACTGAGGTTTGGGACACCCCCATATAAGAAGATTCCTGGAAACACCTGAGGAACAAAGACTCAACTGGGGGAAGTGCTGAGCCCAGGCTAAAGGGATTTCTAGCCTGTGTATGAAAGACCTGGGGATTTCAAGCTGTAAAGCAAGTGCAGCTTGTTCCTTAAGAATCTGCAGCCTGTTTGTACCATCTCTCAGGGTGAGAATTTGCTAATTCATATCCTATCTTTCTAGTATCTTAGGCTTAGTTTGCGTTTTTGTTTGTTTGCTAGGTAATCTGCTTTGATCTGTTTGCTATCACTTATAATCACTTAAAATCTATCATTTGTAGTTAATAAACTTGTTTTTGCTCTATCTAAAACAGTGAGTTTGAGTGAAATTCATGGGAAATCATAACTCAAGGGGCAAAGACTGTTGCATATTTCTCTCCACATTGAGGGGGGCGAACTCTGAGCTTACACTGTACAAATCCCTGTGCAGTGCAAGATGGTATAATTTTGGGTGTATGCTCCAGAGGGGGTGCATGCCTGGGGAGAAGAGAGTTACCTTTGCTGTAGACTTTCTACTGTTGCTTCATGCAGTGGCTGGTCAGAGAGCCTGCATGTAATTGCAGCTGGGTGTGTCCCTACCTGTGTGAATGCTGGTGGAAGTGTAGGACTGGGAGCGGGTATGCAGCTTGTCACAGAAGTACAGTGAGAGAGGGAGCCCAGGCTGGTGGGTCAGAGGGCTCAGTAGTACCTCAATTCCAGACGGCACCCCGGGGGGAACCCATCACAAAGGGTCTGAGAACTTCAGCCCTGAGGTAAGGGTGAAGAGAAAGGAGCTATATGGGAAAAGGCCCAGGGAACAGCAGCAGTGAACTGGAGGAAGCAGTATGGGGTTGCTGTTTATATGGTCTTGGGTTGGGGCCTGGAGTAGTGGGGTGGCCTGAGTTCCCCCACTGGTTACTAGCAAAGTCCCCTAAACCCTGAGAAGGGGCTAAGGCTCATTTAAAAGCCTGAGCAAAGGGCGGGATTTAAAGGCCCTAGAGATGGGCTGAAGATCCTGGTGAAGGCAGCTAGTTTTGTTGGACTTTTTCTACCCTGGCATGGGTTCATCCACTTGACTGTGTGACTTGGCTGGAGTGCTGAGCCTCTGAAGATCTGCCTAGCAAGGTTGGCAACCTACTTGGGGTGCCAGGAGCAGTAAAAAACATTCCACTACCATACCCAGCTGCTAGGAGGCACTTGGGAGGTGAGTGCACCCATCACAGATGGTAACTGGGCAACTGTACTGCAGGAACTGTTTTATCTTCTGAACAGGCACCGGGGTACTTTCCAGTACTTTGTCTACTGGAATGAAAGCCATAACAAGAAGAACCTTGTTCTATAATATTATATGTGGTTAAAAGTCCATTTACCCTCCTACAATGGTGAACATTGAATTCATTGGATAAATGGGGATTTTTGGTGCAAATGATGATATAACCCAAATTCATATGATGAAGGTTTGGGCTAAATTAAGTTTTGTTGTATTCCAAGGCTTCACCACTCAAGTTCAATGCAAGTGCCTTGAAAATACTAAGCTTCCTGAATCTAAATCCATTTTGCACTGTCAGACATCACTTATGGCACAAACAAGGCTCTACCATGCCTGTCTGTCCTGAGCCGCTCTTTGCAAGTCCTCTATTGTGGTAAGTCCCATAAATTTTCCCTCTTTCAGTAGTGTGTGACAGAGGGATTCTTTTAGGTGGCCCCTTTTACATGTTCCTCCAGCTGCCCAATGGCAGGCTTGCCATGGTAGATGCTCTGGCTTCATTTTTGGCATGTTCCAAATATTTCCATCTTCTTTCATGGGTAACTTCATAAAGGGTTGTTGAACTCTCAGAATTTTGAATTGGACTAAGCTTTTGATGAACCAAAATTTAGAGGCAGTTTTTGAAATAGTGATAATGTTTAATACATTGAGAGCTTTGCTGGACTAGGTCTGTGATCCACTGACCATAACTAACCAATGAATTATATGATCTATAGTAATCTACTCAACTAAGAGGCTAATGAGTAGAAGAATTAATGAAGCACTGACTACTGCTACAGTTCTAAGTACAAATGTCCTCTCCCCTCCCACAGAGATCATCATGGTTTCTGGACGACTGGTGACCAAAAAAAAAAAAAAAAAAAGGAAGATAACTCAGATAACTCAAGAATTGGTGGTGGGAAATGCAGGCTAATCCAGACAGCTTCAGCCATAAGGAATTTCTGCAAATCTATGCCAGTGCCATGAATGAAACAAATAGCCTGCTTCTCCTCTGTCAGACAGGCAACACAGATACACCTGACTGATTGCCTCGGTTCAAACCCAGAACTGGGCACCTCTTCTCTGGAGGAACTATCTTATTTACCACTTCCAGGGTGGCTTCATGGGCCAGCAGGACCAACAAAGAACCGTCAAGCCTCTTTTGATTAAATAAAACTATCACCCACCATGAAGCTCTCAGCAATCCAACCTGTACTAAAGAAACCATCACTCCTTGCTAGTGGCCTCACAAACCACCACCCAGTGTCTAACCTGCACTTTCAAAGCAAGTGAATTGTTTTATACTAGCTCCTCAGTCTCCAGTGCCATTGTTAGTGACTGATATATCCTGGATCTTGTCTCTCAGACTCCAGGGCATTGTAGGAGGCAGTATTTATTGCCTTAGACAAGTGAAGCACATCCATACTCATCCTGCTGGACTTCTCTCTGGATAGTGATGCCAATGCCCACCAAATACCATGGTCATTCCTCCATGTGGCTGCAGAGGCAAATGAGAATGTGCTGAAATAGTTCAGGTCTTTCCTCTCAGACTGAACCCAGAAAGGCATTATAAACAACTATTCCTCCAACATTAGAGGCCTCCCCTGCTGAGTTCCACATGGCTCATTCCTCTTGCCCCATATTATTCAACATCTATGTGAAGCTTGTGGGAGAGTAGGAGAAAGCGTTATGCGGACAAGACAGCTCTACCTCTCATTTACATCAAAATCAAATAGCACCATCTCCCAGAATTCTCTCTAGCTAGATAAAAACCACACTTAGATAAAAAAAATCTAGCTAAAGTTGTTCCTGTCATGTGACAAGGGTGAAGCACCATAGCTTTCTCCTAACTCTGAACAAGGAATTTCATTAAAACAAGGAATTTCATTAGAATAAGGAAAACACAACTATGCCTAACAGGGGATAAGGTTTGCAAAGCAGTACAAGACATCTAGAAACAGCAGCCTTTCTATTATTCAAGCCCATTACCTTGGAGGTAACAGAGGGTCCTGTGGCACCTTTAAGACTAACAGAAGTATTGGGAGCATAAGCTTTCGTGGGTAAGAACCTCACTTCTTCAGATGCAAGTAATGGAAATCTCCAGAGGCAGCTATAAATCAGTATGGAGATAACGAGGTTAGTTCAATCAGGGAGGGTAAGGTGCTCTGCTAGCAGTTGAGGTGTGAACACCAAGGGCAGAGAAGCTGCTTCTGTAGTTGGATAGCCATTCACAGTCTTTGTTTAATTCTGATCTGATGGTGTCAAATTTACAAATGAACTGGAGCTCAGCAGTTTCTCTTTGGAGTCTGGTCCTGAAGTTGTTTTGCTGTAAGATGGCTACCTTTACATCTGCTATTGTGTGGCCAGGGAGGTTGAAGTGTTCTCCTACAGGTTTTTGTATATTGCCATTCCTGATATCTGACTTGTGTCCATTTATCCACTTGCAGAGAAAGTCAAGTAAGCAGACAATCTGATACTATCGTTCGTTCATTGTTTTTCTTCAGGAGTAATATTGATGGTTCAGTGGCAGTCTCTATCATTATTATTTTAGTCCCTGCTGATTGTCATTAACATGTTAGCTACAAAAGAGACTAACAGAGTTGCTTGTAAGTCGTGGTGCAGAATAGTCTTTATGTGTCAGACTATGTTGCTAAACCGATTTTCTAAACATCATTTGATTTAACACTACTCAGAGTGGGTCTTGTTGATAAATTGTATAGTCAATTGCTTCACCACAATTTGGTGTGTTATGAAATATGCTCAAGAGACCAAATAACCAATGTCAGTCATATTATTATTCATATAGTACAGGAAAATGGTTCTATATGATAGCAGTCTCCAAAGAGTAGTCCCGTGCAGGGATGTTATATTCACCTTATGCAGAAGGTGTGCTCCCCAAGACACACATTTGAGCTGGTATTATTTATGATACTTTACAAGTTACACATTTCTTTACGTGTCACTAAAGTACAACCCATCAGTTTATTCCAGTTCCCTAACTTGTTGTTCTGTTCCAACCTTATCTTTGTTTTGGATATTAGTATTCCAGGTGCTGATCTGTGAAGGCCCTTCCCTGGCTTATACTAAGACAGAGAACGAAAGTGTCTTGATTTATGACAAGTTTCCTATCTGCCTGTGCCAAATGCTTGCTTCAGCAAATGCATGGTGTTATGGGATACTTAGCATCAGCAAACAGGATTATGGAATAGGCCAATTTAGGCTATATCACTGTTACAATATTTGTACTTAGTATGCATTAAGTGCCAATAACATTAATATGTATATGGTGAGGATAATACACATTAATAATATGATGTATATGTATATGCTAGCATGCATATATTAGTAAACAGTCTAAATCTGATGTCAAAGTGCAAGCAAAACTTCAGGGAGAGTTGCACGGGTCTATCCTAGAGTAGGACTAACCCCAAGAGCTTAGTTCAGCTTGGTTATTTGAGCTGCCCTTTACAGAAAGTATTCCTACCAGGGCTGCAGTGGTAGAAGGCTCCTGCAATTCCTGCTTCACTGGGAGGGTCCAGAACTTGCTGTAATTGCCCCTAAAATTGGTGCAGTCCGGGCAGGAAAAAGAATGTAACTTTTTTGATTACAAAATACAAACTAGATGCAGATCAAGGTCTCCTGAGGTCCTGGGCTGGAGCAAGTCGGGGGGGACCTGGTGCTGGAACCGTGGCCCTGCCCCATCCTTTCCGCCCATGGCCCCGCCCCATTCCACCCTTTCTGCCCACGGCCCCAGCCTGTTCCACCCTTGTTCTGCCCCTTCCCCTGTGGCCCTGCCTCATGCTTGCTCCTTTCTGCCCCTCCCCCCACTGCAGCCCCAACACCAGAGAAGCTCTGTGCAAGAGCTCCTCCAGCCCTGGGGCCGCAGCTAGGGGAGATTTTTCCAGGAGCCTCAGATTGGCTGAGGCCCCAGGGCCTGGGCCCTGGGGGCCTGTGTGGCAATCCATCACTTACACAAACAATACAATATCTAGCTTATAAATAACTGCATATTGTATCAATACATCTGCAGCTCCCAAGTACGTCCTCCAAAGGTCTGTACTGGGACCAGTGCTGTTCAACATTTATGAATGATCTGGAAAGGGGAGTGAACAGTGAAGTGGCAAAGCTTGCAGATGATACAAAATTATTCAAGATAGTTAAGTCCAAAGCTGACTGAAGAAGAACAGGGAGATCTCAGGAACCTGGGTGACTGGGCAACAAAATGGCAGATGAAATTCAATGTTGATAAAGGCAAAGTAATGCACACTGGAAAAATAATCCCAACCACGCATATATAATGATGGGGTCTAAATTGGCTGTTACCCCTCAAGAAAGAGATCTTGGAGTCACGATGGCTAGTTCTCTGAAAACTTCAGTTCAGTGCACAGTAGCAGTCAAAAAGGCTAACAACATTAGGAACTATTAGGAAAGGACTAGAAAATAAGACAGAAAATGCCATAATGCCATTATATAAATCCCTGGTACAGCCACACCTTGATACTATGTCCATTTCCTGTTGCCTTATCTCAAAAAGGATAGAGTGGAACTGAAAAGGTTCAGAGAAGGGCAACAAAGATGATCAAGGGTATGAAATGGCTTCCATATGAGGAGAGACTAAAAAGATTAGGACTGGTCAGTTTAGAAAGAGTCAACTAAAGGGGGATATGATAGGTGTTTATAAAAAATCATAGTGGAGAAAGTGACTAGAGAAGTGGTGTTTACACTTTCCCACCATACAAAAACCAGGGGTCACCAGATGAAATTAATAAACAGTGGATTTAATACAAACAAGAGGAAGCACATTTTCACACAGCGCACAATTAGCCTGTGGAACTCATACTTTTGACCATCCCATGACAATAACTGGGTTCAAGAAAGAATTAGAGAAGTTCATGGAGGATAGGCCCATCAATGGCTATTAGCCAGGATGGACTAGGATGTAACCCCATGTCTGGGGTAACCCTAAACCTCTGACTGCCCGAAAGCTGAAGAAAGTGGTGTATCAATCTAACTGCTCTGTTCTGTACACTCCCTGTAAAGCTTTGGTACAGGCTGCTGCAGGGCTGCCCAGAGGATTCAGGGGGCCTGGGGGCAAAGCAATTTCGGGGGCCCCTTCCATAAAAAAAGTTGCAATATTATAGAATACTATATTCTCGTGGGGGGCCCCTCCGGGGCCAAGGGCCTGGGGCAAATTGCCCCACTTGCCCCCCCTCTGGGCGGCCCTGGGCTGCTGTCAGACAGAATACAGGGTTAGATGTGCCATTTGTCTGACCTGGTATGACAGTTCTTATGTTCTAACTGTATCTCCATGTCTAGTTCATGTCTGATGACTTAAAAGCTTTTTCACCATTGGTCACCTGTTGTTATAATGTGAGGTTTATTTAGTGAACTTACTGCCTGAATGCTATGCGTTTATTTTTATGCCTGTGATGTCAGACAGTCTTTAATGTCATGGGTTTCTTTAACACTCAACTTCCATTCATGAGTCTTTAAAGGCCTGGTCCACACTAACCCCCCACTTCGAACTAAGGTATGCAAATTCAGCTACGTTAATAACGTAGCTGAATTCGAAGTACCTTAGTTCGAACTTACCATGGGTCCAGACACGGCAGGCAGGCTCCCCCGTCGATGCCGCGTACTCCTCTCGCCGAGCTGGAGTACCGGCGTCGACGGCAAGCACTTCCGGGATCGATCCCAGAAGATCAATTGCTTACGGCCGGACCTGTAAGTAAGTGTAGACCTGCCCAAAGTGACTGTACACCACAGACTTAAGCAAAACTGTGATTTTGTCAGTTATTACGCAACACATTTTGCAAAAACATCTCAGGAGATATTTTCCCTAATCCTCAAGGTTATTTCTACACTGCAAAGCAGTTAATTATTTCAGTACCAATTATATTAAATGTGGGGAACCTTCTGACCCACTAATCCCAAATGGAGCCATGTTTCTGTCCATGGACTGCTGCTGCTCTACAGAACACATACTGATGGTTTGCAGAGAGCTGGCTGGTCACATGGTGCTGGCTGCTTCTCCTTGTTTCCAGTAGGGAGCAACAGAAGAGAGGAGCAGTGATAAAATGAGCTGGAAATAAACACTGTGATTAACTTTTCAAAAAGGACACAACACTTAAGTCAATTAAATATATAATTCCTTCTTTATATGATGTTTTCCACAAAAGCAATTGCTGCACTTGTAACACCAATGTTATGCGATCTCTAAAGGGAGGGGAGGTGGTCCAAAGGTCAATCTCTCTGCTAAGATGTGGTGCATGCTATGAAAAAGTTTGAGAAACACTGTCTAACAAAACACCCTGCAATGAAATTAATTTACCTGATTGGAATATTTTCTCAAAGGTTCAGAAATGTTACATTTGCATTCTTCTGCCCATTGTACTTGTCACTGCTTAAACACCAAGTCCAAGTGGATGGGGGAGAGAAGAAGTCAACATGGAAAACGTTTGTTTGTTTATGGTAAACTCATTCTTTGTCTTCATGTCCTGAACCTCTCTCATCTGGAATTTGTTAATAACATTAATGGTAATAATAGCTGGAATTTCTTATTCATAGAGGTTTACTATTTAAAAAAATGTACACACAAACCTGTACTTGAGATACAGACAACTTTGCCAGTAGGTTGTTTAAGGAGTATACAGAAGCTGTATTTTGTCTTTGATGAGCTATGTGCTTTGCCACAGTTTCTCAGAATTAGTTGTCTATTTGATTTAAGCATCTTAAAAGCGACTTTTGTTTTTTCTTCCACACTTACTGGTGTGAGAACCCTTTAATGGTTTATGAACATGCTTCTTAAAATGCAAGACAAATCCAGAATTCAAAGATTCCAACTGCCTTCTACACGCATTGCTCTGCAGCTATGATAGCCTATTAAAGAATAACATTACCAGCAAAAATCTGTCTACTGTAAGAGGCTGATTTCTCCATATTGGCTCAAGCAACGAGTGAGGATGGTGAGTTGGGATGCTTAAGAGCACCTACCTCTTACTGGGTACTGAATGCCAATGGAAAACTCCATTAATATCTCTGAGGATCAAATGGAGCATCACATAAAAAGCTACTTGAAGTGTGATTAAATACTAACAAACTTCCTTTTCTATCTTGTTGGGCCAGATACAGTAGGTGTTTTGATGGGTCTACCTGGAAGATTTTTGTTGCTGTTCTTTAACAAGGTCTACTTAGAGATACATTCAATTGTCACTTTTACAGAAACAAATTTTAATAACATTCACTTTGCATGTTCAAAACTTTACGTACATTAACTAATGAATCCTCACCATGCTCCTTACTGTAAGCTGTATAGTATCCTCATTCTACTTACGGGAAAAACAGAGGCAGAGAGGTGAAGTGTGAGCTTCTGAAGGCCAGAGAAGGGAGTTCACACCACAACTGTGACCAGGACTTTCAGAATCCCAGTTCTGTGCTCATATCTCTAGACGACACTGATTCTTTTTGATAGGATTCATTGTAAAACTGTGACTAGGTGCATAGCCTGTTGATTTCATCCTTATGCAGCATAAAAACCTCACAGTAGTAAATTATTTACAGTTGCAATAGTTGACAGTTTCTCTTTTGAGAAACATTGTTTGAAATGATTTATGTACAAATAGGTTTGCCTGTATGTATATATGATCTCTGATATGTATCAGAGGTGTGAAAAGTTCTGTGGTTTCACTTTACAGGGGTTTGTGTGAAACTTTTCTTTGGCTTCACTCCACCTGTCCTTGTATATCCCTCTCCCCTGACTCCAAGTTTTACACTGAGATTGAAAAGGTCTAAAACCTAAAGGGAAACTCAGTCAAAACCACCATTTTGTACTAATTTCTTTTGCAAAATTCCTGGTGTCTGATTTAGACGCAATGCACTAAATCACTCCATGTTCATTTGAAAGATCTATGACACTTAGCATTACTTTGGAATTCTCTGTCTTGAATTTTGAGTTTGTAATTAAATGCCCCAAAAGACAAATTTTGCTGTTTCATTGCAAACATTTTTCACAGCTCCACTATGTTCAGCACATTAGTTTTATTGACTCTGCTCTGTGAGAGTGCAGAGGAAGAGCCCATAAAGAGAGGATGTCCACATATGCAAAAAACCAGAAAAGGCTAAAGAATATTTAGGTAAGTTAGATATATTCAAGTCCGCAGTGCCTGATGAAATTCATCCTAAGGTGCTTAAGGAACTGGCTTCTTCAAGAATTCATGAGGATGGAAGAAATCCCACAGAAATGGAGAAGGCCAACATAGTGCCTATTTTTAAAAAAATGGGGAACAAAGAGGATCCAGGGAATTATAGATCAGTCAGCCTAGCTTTGATACCTGGAAAGATACTGGTACAAATTATTAAACAATCAGCTTGTAGGCACCTAGAGGATTATAGGGTTATAGGGAATAGTCAGTATGGATTTGTCAAAAACAAATCATACCAAACCAATCTAATTTCCGTTTTTTGACAGGATTATTGGCCTAGTAGATGTGGAGGAAACAGTAGACATGCTATACCTTGATTTTTTTTAGTAATGCTTTTGACACAGTTCCACATGACAGTCTCATAAGTAAACTAGGAAAATGTGGTCTTGGTGAAATTACTATAAGGTTGGTGCACAATTAGTTGAAAGAGCATATTCAAAGAGTAGATATCCAGTTAGTCCTGCAGGGGGCAGTCCTGGGTTCAGTACTATTCAATAATTTCATTAATGACTTGGATAATGGAATAGAGAGTATACACCTCTACCCCGATATAATGTCTGTCCTTGGGAGCCAAAAAACCTTACCGTGTTATAGGTGAAACTGTATTATATTGAACTTGCTTTGATCCGCCGGAGTGCACAGCCCAGTCCCCCCCCGGAGTGCTGCTTTACCACGTTCTATCCAAATTCGTGTTATATCGGGTTGCATTATATCGGGGTAGAGGTGTACTTCTAAAATTTGCAAATGATACCATGCTGGGAGGGATTTCAAGCGCTTTGAAAGACAGGGTTAGAATTCCAAACACCATTGACAAATTAGAGAATTGGTCTGAATTCAACAAAATGAAATTCAATAAAGATAAGTGCAAAGTACTACATTTAGGAAGGAAAAATTAAATGCAACACTACAAAATGGGGAATAACTGGCCAGTGGCAGTACTGCTGAAAAAGGATCTGTGGCTTATAGTGGATGACAAATTGAATATGAGCCGACAATGTGATGCAGTTGCAAAAAAGGCTATAATTCTGGGCTGTATTAATATAAGGGTATGTCTACACTACGAAATTAGGTCGATTTTATAGAAGTCGATATTTAGAAACTGATTTTATACAGTCGATTGAGTACGTCCACACTAAGCGCATTAAGTCGGCGGAGTGCGTCCTCACTATGGTGGCTAGCATTGACTTACAGAGCGGTGCACTGTGGGTAGCCATCCCACAGTTTCCGCAGTCTCTGCTGCCCATTGGAATTCTGGGTTAAGCTCCCAATGCCTGATGGGGCAAAAACACTGTCGCGGGTGGTTTCAGGTATGTGTCATCAGTCGCCCCTCCCTCTGTGAAAGCAATGGCAGACAATCGTTTCATGCCTTTTTTCCTGGGTTACCCGTGCAGATGCCAGAGCATGGCAAGCATGGCGCCCGCTAAGCTCACCGTCACCACTGCTGTTGCGAGCTGGAGGCTTCTGCCTCAGGCTGCTCTCCCAGCCGGCAGCACCGCATGGTTGCATCTATCCCAGCCTACCCCTTGCTCCCATGGCTCATGAAGCCTGGACAGTAGTAAGGAGCAGTTCAACTATAGGCTGAGCAAGTGCAGAATGGTGGAAGAATGTGCCTTTGGACGTTTAAAAGCTCGCTGGCGCTGTTGGTCAGACCTCAGCGCAACCAACATTCCCATTGTTATTGCTACTTGCTGTGTGTTCCATAATATCTGTGAGAGTAAGGGGGAGACATTTATGGTGGGGTGGGAGGTTGAGGCAAATCGCCTGGCGTCCGATTTTGAGCAGCCAGACACCAGGGTGATTAGAAGAGCACAGCAAGGTGTGCTTTGCATCACAGAGACTTTGAAAACCAGTTTAATGACTGGCCAGGCTTCAGTGTGACAGTTGTGTGTGTTTCTCCTTGATGCAAACCTGCCCCCTTTGTTGATTTTAGTTCCCTGTAAGCCAATCACCCTCCCCCCTTCGAAATAAAGTAACTATAGTTTTGAAACCACACATTCTTTCTTTATTAATTAAAAAAAATGAGATAACGGACAAGGTAGCCCGGGTGGGGTGGGGGAGGAGGGAAGGACAACGCCACATTGCTTATTGTAGCCACACTAAAAATCAAACTGTTTGAATGACAGCCTTCTGTCGCTTGGCCATCCTCTGGAGTGGAGTGGCTGGGTGCCCGGAACCTCCCTGCCCGCTGCGTTTTTGGGCGTCTGGGTGAGGAGGCTATGGAACATGGGGAGGAGGGTAGGCGGTTATACAGTGGATGCAGCGGGGGTCTGTGCTCTTGTTGGCTTTCCAGCAGCTCCAAGGGATGCTTCATCATGTCCGTTTGCTCCCCCATTAGCCTCAGCATCGTTTCCTGCCTCTGCTCTTCGTGCTCACTTAATTCTTTCCTGGCCTCTGCCACTGAATGCCTCCATGCATTAAGCTGTGCCCTATCAGTGCGGGAGGACTCCATGAGCTTGGAAAACATGTCGTCGTGAGTGCATTTTTTTTGCCTTCTAATCTGCGATAACCTCAGGGACGGAGATGATAGGGGGAGCGTAGAAACATTCTACGATTCTGGGGGGACTGCATGGTCACCTGTGCTGCTGAGTGCGCCATGCTGACCAAACAGGAAATGAAATTCAAAAGTTCCTGGGGCTTTTCCTGTGTACCTGGCTGGTGTATCGAAGTTCAAAGTGCTGTCCAGAGTGGTCACAATGGAGCACTCTGGGATAGCTCCTGGAGGCCAATACCATTGATTTGCATCTGCACTACCCTAAATTCAACCCAGCAAGGTCGATTTTAGCACTACTCCCCTTGTCGGGGAGGAGTACAGAAATCGATTTTAAGAGCCCTTTAGGTCGATGGAATGGGGTTGGTTGTGTGGACCCAGTCATTTTTAAATCGACCTAATGTGGCTAAATTCAACCTAACCCCGTAGTGTAGACCAGGGCTAACTGTCATACATAAGACAGGGGAGGTAATTGCCCTGCTGTACTCAGCACTGGTGAGACCTCAGCTGTAGTACTGTGTCCAATTCTGGGTATCACACTTTAGGGAAAATGTGGATAAAGTGGAGGGAGCCCAGTGCAGAGCAACAAAAATGATGAAAGATTTAGAAAATCGGACCTATGAGGAAAGGTTATAAAAAAAAAAAAAAAACTGGGCATGTTTAGGTTTGAGAAAAGATGACTGAGAGGGGTCCTGATAAGTCTTCAAATATATTAAAAGACCATAATAAAAAGGATGCTGATCAATTGTTCTCCATGTCCACTGAAGGTAGGACTAGAAATAATGGGCTTAATCCACAGCAAGGGAGGTTTAAGTTAGATCAGGGTCGGCAACTTTTGGTACGCGGCCCATCAGGGTAATCCGCTGGTGGGCAGCAAGACATTTTGTTTACATTGACCATCTGCAGGCACTGCCCTCCGCAGCTCCCAGTGGCCACAGTTCGCTGTTCCTGGCCAATGGGAGCTGTGGGAAGCCATGGGCCACAGGGATGTGCTGGCCGCCGCTTCCTGCAGCTTCCATTGGCCGGGAACAGTGAACAGCAACCACTGGGAGCTGCGAGGGGCCATGCCTTCAGAGTGTCAATGTAAACAAAATGTCTCACTGCCCGCCAGCGGATTACCCTGATGGGCTGTGTGCCGAAGGTTGCCAACCCCTGAGTTAGATACTAGAAAAAACTTTCCAACTGTATGGATTGTTAACCATTGGAAGGAAGATGTGCAATTTCCATCTCTGGAGATTTTAAAGAATAGGTTGGACAAACACTTTATCAGGAATGGTCTAGGTATATTTGGTCCTGCCTCAGTGTGAGGGGCGGGACTTTCAGACCTACGTTTTTATTATTTTACTTTCCCAGAATTAGCACATAGTAATTTCTCAGTGGTGTCTTGAATACCCTAGCATTGATGGTTCTAGGATTTAATAAGTTGTACTCTTAACCATCTGTAAAATGGATCAAATTTTATTTACAATAAACGTTCAGTAATTTTGGATCCATTTGCAGACTGATCACCTCGGTGCTTTCACTGGTGTGTAACACCTGAAGACTTCTGCTTTTCCAATAATATCTCCAGCTTTCTGGATAACAATGTGCTTCTTTACAAGGCCAAACTATACTGCTTTAAGCCTCAATTTCCATTTTTAACCCTTCCTTTTGATTAGTTGCAGTTTGAAAAGTCCCTTATAAAACCTGGAAAAAATGTTTTCAATTAAGTAGTTGTGAGATGATGGTATCAAATTTTACTTCCATTCTCTTCTGTATAACTTTAGTTGCAGATAGGTCATTGCTCAATGAGATGAGCAGTGGTGCTGTCCACACCCTTCCACCATCATGGTCTGTCCTCTGTACCAAACTGTCAGTACAGACTGGAAAAATAAAGCAGTATATTGTAGTTAGAAATGTGCGTCTTAGTCTAGGCCAGGCATTGCCCAGGCCTGCACTCTGCCTACATCCATGAGGAGTGATTTTTATAGTGATAATCAGCAGTTCTCAAACTGTGGGTTGGGACCCCCAAAGTGGGTCGTGACCCCATTTTAATGGGGTCGCCAGGGCTGGCATTAGACTTGCTTAGGGTTACCATACATCCGGATTTCCCCGGATATGTCCGACTTTTTGGTTGTTAAATGGCCATCCGGGAGGAATTTTTAAATATCTAAAAAACGTCCGGGTTTTTCGATATTTAAAAATCCCTCCCAGCCGGCCAGCATATGGACGTATGGTAACCCTGCTGGAACAAGCCTCTGAGCGCCCGTCCCAGGGACTGCAGCGCTCGGAGAGGTTCTTTGCCGAGGAGCCGCTAGGGGTTCTGTTGAGCTTGGCGCCATGTTCACAGCTGGGCGCTCCTTGAGCCCGGCCCCATCCAGGGCCCCACGGCCCCAGCCCCGGGTGGTGAATGCCAAGGCCCTGAAGTGCTGCCCTGCCCAAGCTGCAGCCGCGCCGGGGAGCGTCCGAGGGCTGTAGGCAGCGCTGGAGCCGACGGGGCTGCCGGAAGATGAGTCGGAGCCGGCCCCGCACCAGCGGGCTGAGCAGGGAGTTGTCCTGGGAGAAGTTTCCCTGGGCACCCAAGTCCGTAACCTCTCTCCGTGCGGCGCCCAAGCCTGTAACCTCCCTTCCTGCGGCGCCACCAGCATGGGCGTCCTCGGGCTCCCAGCTTTCTGCTGGCTGGAGCGGAGCCTGCAGGGAAACTTCTCCTGGGACAACTCCCTGCTCAGCCCGCTGGTGTGGGGCCGGCTCCGACTCATGCTCCGGCAGCTCTGGCGCTGCCTGCAGCCCTCAGACGCTCTCCGGCGCGGCTGCAGCTCGGGCAGGGCAGCGCGTCAGGGCCGAGCCCTCACAAAGGAGGCTGCCTGGCGGGGGGGGGGGGGGCAAATTGAAAACTGGATCCTGCCACATTTTGTGCGGGGTGGGACCAACCCTCTGCCCCTCTGCTGTCTGGACAGAGAACATAGTGGGGGCAGTTAGGGTGGGGGGTCTCAGGAGGGGGCAGTCAGGGGACAAGGAGCAGGGAGGCTTAGATAGGGGGTGGGGTCCTGGGGGGCAGTTAGGGGCAGGGGTCCCAGGAGGGGGCAGTCAGGGGACAAGGAGCGGGGAGGGGGTTGGGGGTTCTGAGGGGGGTGGGAAGTGGGAGGGAGTGGATGGGGGTGGGGCTAGGGCGGGGCGGGGGTGGGACTACCCCCCCGTCCTCTTTTTTGATTGCTGAAATATGGTAACCCTAGACTTGCTAGGGCCCAGCACCAAAGCTGAAGCCCGAGCCCCACCGCCTGGGGCTGAAGCCAAAGCCTGAGGGCATCAACCCTGGGTGGTGGAGCACAAGTTACAGGCCCCTCGCCTGGAGCTGAAGCCCTTTGGTTTCGGCCCCCCTGCCAGGGGCAGCCAGGCTCAGGCAGGCTCAGCCCCCCGCGTCCCCTCTGAGGCCATGTAGTAATTTTTGTTGTCAGATGGGGGGCATGGTACAGTTACCGTAAGTTTGAGAGCCCTTGTGCTATATAAATACTCCAGGGGGCAGAAAAAAGGATTCTGAAACCTCTGCAATCTGAAACAAATTTCTTTGCCTATTTTAGTTACTGCAACAGGTTGATGTTGTCCCTGGTGCTGGAGAGTCAGTTTGTCCTTCAGCAGAGGCTGAGGAAAAGGGAGGGTGGGCTTCCTTGCAGCATCTCTGAGAAATGTGAACAACAGCAGCATCCCCTCCTCAGTTCTAAGTAGCTATTTTTGCTTCCTTCAGTTTCTAGGCCTCCCAAAGAAGTGAGTAGCTTGCTTCCCATCTAGTCCAACCCCTTTTCCCCATATTCATCCCAGCCACCTCCCCCCCCACTTTCCAGATCAGCATGAGGGAACAAAACAAGCCTCCCTCTGCAACACAAACTCACTCGTCTCCTTAATCCCTCCGCCCACTGGTTGCCCAGCCAACAGGCCAGACAAGCAGGTGATGCATTGACAGGGAGCAGATGGTCTCCCACGGAGGTAAGCGGGGCCCAACAATGAAACCATATTGATCATATTGCTCCTTTTCTCTTCTTCGGCTTCAACTTTAGTCTTGAGTCTTTTCCACTACTAACCTGCTCCCCTACGCCACTCTCAAACACTTCGCACTATGGCTTCTCCTCCTCCCACTCACCCCAAGAGTAGTTAATGATGCGGGGGAGGTAGAGAGCTCAAACACTCTTACTTGTCTCCGCTCCCCCCCCAAGGCCCTTCACAAAAAGGAGGAAGAAAGGGGACCGCACACTGTCTTTCCTCTACAGTTGCATGCCCATCCTTAACCCCCAACACTGCCACTTCAGCCAACTCACCCCCCACTCCTCCATCCACATCCTCCTCCTCTTCAACCCCCTCTCCCTCAAATTCAGCACAAATGCAGAGGAGAAAAGGAGGGCCCTGTATTCTGTCATCCCTTCAGCTGCTCCTGCCTATCCACAACCTGACCCAACAATCTCACACACAAAAAATAAAGACAGTCTGTTTTCCCCTTTGTCATGCTATTCAGAAACCCCAGGCTTCTCTTCCCCCTAGGCACACACACCCCCTTCTCAACTTCCCTCTCCCCCTATTTCAGTACACACTGACATACCCGAACCTCACAGCCTGTTCCCCTTTCTAAAGCCCTTCACCCTCATCTACACACACCCTGCACCCTCCCTCCCTCCCCCCCATTTATCAGCTGAACAGAAATGGGAGAAAGAGACTGAGGGACCTCAAAATTAGCTCCCCCAAAGCCCATCAAACACAGCTATATGTATATGCAGGAGAGAGTGAGCGTTCCACAGCCTGCCTCCCTCTCAGCTGTCTGCTTGCATTCACACCTCACTCACATCTCTCTCTCTCACATGCGCATTAGAAAGGGCCCAGAGTCTGTAACTCCCCCCCTCCCATCCACTTTCCTCAGACTTGGTGTTAAATGAGAGAGAAATCCATGGCCCTTCACTCTACACCACCATTGCTTCCCTCCCATTTGCACTCTCCCTACCTTCAAAACACAGGGTGACAAAAAGGGAACCCCCGGGCTGTCCCCCTCCATTCATTCTCACCCCTTCTCAAACACACACTCACAGAAACATGAGAAAGGAAGAAAGAAAGGGCCCCATAGGTCACGTCTCTCCCCTTCCACAGCCCTCCCCACAACATACGCTGATAATAAGAACGAGAACCAGGGCCTTTCAGTCTGCACCCCCCTCCCATCTCATTCATCAACCCCAGTCTAGCATTCACTGCTGTGTAGCAAATTGTGAAGATGCTAGCATTGAGGCATGAAAAGTGTTAGCCACTATTCACAATTTTAATACTACCTTCATAGCTGTCACATAAATTCATTGCCAAACTTGGGCTTATAATAGCAAGAGGGAACTTAAAAAGAAAGAATTCCTAAGGGCACAGTTTGCTACGGTATCTGTACTTGTTTGCAGATGGTTTTTGAAACCATAACTACAGTAACTCCAGCCAGTGTTTTCTAATGTGGCTACTCTGTAGTTTAAAAAAAACCCAACTCTTCCTTTTGCCCACCGCTTTTTTTTTTTTTTTTTTTTTTTACAGTAAATAGAAATGCCTATAAAGGCTCTCTTCTTTTTTTTTCCACTCTCCCCCTTCCTCCCCCCTGCAAAAAGGAGAGAGAGACAGACAGAGAGCAAAAAGAAAAGAAAGAGGCTTGTGAATGAAGCCCAGACAATACAGGGTCACAAAGCTGTCACAACTAATGTCATAGTGGCACTGCTGGGCAGGCTTACAGAGGACTTCTTGTTTCTTGATTTTTATGGTGATCGGTAGAACGCATGTAGCACTTTGCGAACAGGTTTAGGACAAGTGGCAAAGAAAAGACTCCTCACAATAAACTCTTTTCTGCTGCATTGGGAGCATTATGCCCACAAACACCTGGGGTTTACTAAGAGGGGGTTGCAATAGACTAAATAAATAAATAAAGGAGTGGAGCTATTGTTTACAAGTTACACCCCATGTACCAAGTGGGCACAATAGTTTTCCTTTAACTTGTCAGAGGCTATGGAGTCGAATAAAGCCTCAGCAATGCTATTAGAAACAAATACCAGCATTTAAGGAATGTGAAGGTTGGGGCAGAAAAAAAGCAGACAAAGGAAGTAGAAAGTTCTGGCTTAAAGCCTGTGCCGCTGTGTGAAGATGTTGCAGGCGATGAGTCTTTCTCATGCCTTCTGAGGCACATTTCTAACACAACTTTGAGAATACAGAGGAGAGTAGAGGTAATGGGGCCAGATCCTCAGTGGATGTAAACCAGTGTAGCTCTGAAGTCAATGGAGCTAGCTGAGGATCTGGCCTAACAGTGCTTAACATCATATTCCTGAACCTCAGATTCTTATGGTAGCTAGGCACTCAGGTAAATTAAAGGCAATTGCATTAAAAACAACCTAAAATCCCAACTCCCAGTTAATAATAAAATATAACTAGAAGGAGCTTTTAAATTTTCCTTTCTTCTGCCCATTGGTGAAGTGTCTGTCCCTGCAGTCATGGATTTCCTATTTGGCAAGCATTTTGTGAGAGAGGTCACTCAACAGAGCAACCCCACAGAAAGAGTCATGAGGTAAGTACTCCCTCACCTACCTCAGAATATTAATTTGCTCTGGGAAGGTTCCTTTTCGCACTCATTAGCCTTTCAAAAACAAATTGAGGGTGATCGATAGCATCCAAAGGAGTTGGGTCTAGGGAAAAGCCTTCGTCATTTCCCCATCCAAAACTGGCCACACTTTAAGAGTATTTCATAAAATCAAAATGCTATGTAAAGCAAACTTTCTTTAAATATTTTTTAAAAAAACATACTGTCCCCTTTGCAATGTTTCCTTCTTCCTCCTTTTATCTTCAGAGTCTCCATTTTTCAGTCCACACCCCCTGTTTCTTCAAGGTGCTTTTCTGATTTGGCCATCCTTTCACTATCTATATTTAAACTTCAGTTATCTTAAACTGATCAAAAAGTACCCTGAAATCTTCAGTGAGCCAAGACAGACATTCAGAATTTGACATGATATCAATGGAATGTGTATAGTCAAAAGTCTCCTATATCACAGTCTGGGAGATGAATTTTCATGGAAAAGCATCAGAAAGCTCCCTTTGAAAAGTATGAGCTGAGATTTGTTGTAAATGTTTGCAACAAATGTTTAAAAGGGTGGTTTATGTTTAAGAGTAAGATTAGTTTATTCACTGGGCAACTGAATTTTCAAGGTAAAAAATCAAGCCAATCTCTCCCTTAAAATCCAGTTCTTCCAGGAATTTTTCCTACATACTTTGCCCCACTCCCTTCCTTATCTGAACTGTTGTCCCATATCTTGGAGTAGATTTGTACAAACTTCACCTGAAAACCACTGTGGTACATTGGTTACGATGCTAGACTAGGAATCAGAAGACCAAACTTCCTATCGTGGGTCTCAGGTTTCAGAGTGGTAGCCGTGTTATTCTGTATCAGCAAAAACAACAAGGAGTACTTATGGCACCTTAGAGACTCACAAATTTATTTGGGCATAAGCTTTCATAGGCTAAAACCCACTTCATCAGATGCATGGAGTGGAAAATGCAGTAGGAAGATATATATACACTGTACATGAAAAGATAGGAGTTGCCTTACCAGTTTTGAACTGACCCCCCACTTGGTAAGGCAACGCCCATCTTTTCATGTACTGTGTATATATATCTTCCTACTGTATTTTCCACTCCATGCATCTGAAGTGGGTTTTAGCCCATGAAAACTTATGCCCAAATAAATTTGTTAGTCTTTAAGGTGCCACAGGTACTCCACGTTATCCTAGGTCTGCCACTGAACGGATGTGTAACTTTGGGCAAGTCACTTTCCCTTCCCACTCTTTTTCTGTTTTATCTATTTAGACTATAAGCTCTTAGAGGGCAGGTATTGTCTGTTACTATGTGTTTGTACAGTGCCTAGCACAATGGGGTCCTGATCTCAACTGAAGCTTCTAGGCACTAATATAATAAAAAATAATTATAAAAAATAAGTACACTGCCTCCATATAGGATTGGAGAAGATGAAACAGTCAGCAAAAATGTTATCTTTATATGTATGCTTGTTATCACAGACGTAAGTTGTGAATAGGTTTATTATTGTAAGATCATCAGTTGTTTACCATATGCCTTGCCATTGCAACCATTAACAATTAAATCAGAACAGGCTATTTGAAACAATAACAAAACTTTTAGTTTAGATCATAGAAGATGCCACTGTGATAAAGGAAAAATTAGAGCAGTATCAGGTTGCTCATTTTTTAAAGAGTTAAAATAGTAAATTTATTTTCTCCATTCTTTGTACAACCTGAATACCTTTTCATAAAGGAAGCTTTGTCCTTTTCTTCCAGGACAGGTTAGGTGGTTTTTTTGGTTTTTTTGGTTTTGTATTTCTTTTATTTAAGCAATTTGAGGACATTAGCACTAACGTTTCAATGGGGAAAGAAGAATTGAGCATGGAATTTCTTATGTGGTAATTTAACCTAGTAGGGGGCGAGCTTGGACTATTAAGTCTTTTTCAAAGGTTTTAGTTCAAGGCATCAGTTCCTGGAGTAATATTCCTGCTGTTCTGCAGATTCTGTAGCAGGAGAGCTGTCAGCTTATTAAGGTCATAGAAAGAAGAGTTTTTACACCCTTAAACAAATAGATCCTCTCCATGGATCTGCTCCAAAGTTCATTGAAGTCCATGAGAATCTATTGACTTCTCTGGGCTTTGGATCAGGCCCGAAATGTGCAATTGAGTCAGAATAGATCCTGCTAGTTCAGAAACTTAAAGTCTCTGGACAGTAAGTGTTTACTGATTGTCACAATTGCTGCACAGTGCTTAGGCTGGACAATGTTCAAAACATTTGGCTGCAACCCCAGGCTCTGAGAAAAGAATTAAAGGAAATTTGAATGTGAATTTCATATAAAATATGAGCACAAGGGGCCCTATTTAATAGACAGTACGTCATTTAGAGTTAGATCACCAGCTGGTGTAAATCACAATAGTTACATTCGTTTCAATGGGTCTATATTCCACCAGCTTAGGAGGTGGCCCATAATACTGAATGCTAATTTTGTTAAGAGTTTTACCATGAAGATACACCCTTTGCCAATATGTTATATGCAGGAAATTGGATTAGTGGTAGAACTTCCCTAACATGATTGACTGAAGTTTTCTCTTTTGCATTTTGTTTTTCTAGAATTCCCCACACCCTTCTTTTCTGATGAAAGAGTCTGTCACCAAGGGACTGGAGTTGGCTCTTGAGTTTTTGGATATAACACAAGAGTAAGTCCACACTAGAGCTTTTGATTGTGCTGGAACTCAAGCTGGCTGACTGACTGACTGCCAATTGACTTGAGTTAACTAATACAGTTGTTATAGACTATCTACAAAAGGCTTTGTGTCTGTGATAAGACCTAGGATGAACCATAACAAGTAACAAATATTTGTGTATGGTGTCTATGTTAGCATTTACAAATGTTTGTCTACAGTAATGTCAGTTACCTTGAACTAATTTCTAATCAATTCACTTGAGTTACAGCACAACCAAAAGCTTTAGTGTGGACAAGCCTGTGGAGAACTTTGTGAGAAACCTAGGTTAGGTTATTACTATTATGCAGATAATACACAGTCACTGTATGTTTCTGCCTCTTCAAACTCTGGGTGGATGTTAGGTATCTTGGTATTTGTGTCAAGACACTCCATGATCCCGTGGCTTAGAACCGCTAAGGTTAATCCTAAATTATATTGGTTGAACCAGAAGGGAATTGGGAATAGAGAGCATTTGCTTGCAAGTTTTTATGAAGTCACATAAAGAGATAGTGTGGGTTGACATCTAGTCATAGCTATTGATTTGGGTCTGCCTTTAGAAGACAGTATGTCAGCTGTGGTCAGAAATTTTTACCACTATAAAAATGTCACCCCCAAATTATGATCATATCTCTCACTTGATGATGCTGTTACATACCTGCCTTTGTTACACTGAGGTTAGACTAATGCAATATGATCAGCGGTGGTTACCAAATAGAGTGATCTTTCACCTGTAGGTACCTTGAGATTGTGACAGTTTGGTTATTGGTTGGATGGGATCCGGATAACTGCTGCTGTTTGCACTTCTCTTGCTGCTTGCATGAGCATGGACTGAGATTAATATTTGGGTTTTGTCTTTGGGATGAATCCCAGATATCCTTCAGAGCTGCCCAAGTACCACCCATCTTTCAGGGGTCCAAGAGAAAGTCCCAAGTGCAACAGGCTAACAGTGCTGGATGGCGTCCCTTTCAACCTGAGACTGACCAGACAATGAGTCTTTTAAGTAAGTTGAAAAACCTTTATATTAACTTTTTTTGCATAGCTTATTGCTTTTTATTTATTGCCTTACAATGTAATGATTTTAAGTATATTATGGGTGAGAAACACAAGACAACTTAGGTGTCTAGGTGTCCAGAGTTAGGCAGTATTATGCGCAGCAGTACTGTGATCCATGCATCACCTGCATGGCCGCTGCCTAACCCTGTAGGCACCTAAACTCATTTGGCATGTAATTTTCCACTGTAAAAGTTCCCTAAGCGACAAAGTTTCAGACCCTGGGGCATGCACACTGCTACCTCCCTCTAGGCATCCAGATGCCTATCTCCCATCTAAGCCCCAGAATGATTTGTGAACCAGGGAAGATAGGTGTTCAGCTGCCTAAATTGTATGTGGGGCCTGATCCTGTAGGTGGCCTCTGAGCACACCTACTGGAGTGGGTTCTATTCAAAATCCAACCAGAGGAAGAAGTGGGGCTGCCCACCTTGTAACTTTTAGCCCAGTGGTTCGAGCTCTCACCTGTGATGTGGGAAATCCAGGTTCAATTCCCTTATCCCTGCCAGAGGGGGGAGAATGGATTTGAAAGGGGTCTCCCACCTTGCAGAGTGCTCTAACCACTAGGCTATGGGATATTCTGATGCAGGGCTCCCATCTCTCCTGCTGAAGCTGTTTTACTTTGGATAAATAATGGAAAGAGTGACTGGAGCAAAGGATCTGGACTAAGGATCTTCCACCTCCCCTCTAGGTGCCCTAACTACTGGACTACAGAATCATTCTTTATTGGGTAGTCTCGTTGAAGGTTTTACAAGTTTGGGATCATAGGCTCTGAAGCGGCAACCACTTCCTCACATGTTTAACTTCACACACAGATAGATCTCTCACATATGTAAAGTTAAGCATGTGAAGAAGCGGTTGCAAGATTGGGTCTTTAATCTGTATTTATTTTTCATCATGAAGTGAGAAGGTTCGTTTGGCATATATGAGCTACCTTTAAAAAAAATTCTTCTCTTCCAGTAATACCAAAATGAAACTTTGCCTTCTTAAGTATAAAGCAAGCATTAAATCAAACCCAGTAAACACTGCTGATTATCATGAACTGTATTTTATTTTTTCAAGGAGCTTTGTAATATTTCCAAGTCACGCACAAGCTCCTTCCCAAATCTCTTCCCACAAATAGCGACTTTCGCTGCTGGCCAGGAGCATCATCTAATGTTTATTCTTTCTGAGGTGAAAGGCTTGAGAAAACATAAGGACCTGTTCTTGTAGCCCTTATGCACTAAGATTCAGTTGAAATTTGCAAGAGTGAGGATTATTAGATTGGACCGTAAGGGGTTATTCAGTAGGGGTGGGTTTTTGATTCAACTGGATTACTCACCAATGGCTAGTAGAATATTCCAAGTCTGCATCAATATCTAGGCCTTCCCTCTCCAACCTATACCCTGATTCTGGAAGTTACCACGTTGACTTCAGTGGGGCTCCACATTGGTGCAACAATCTGCTTGTGCAGAATACTTTGAAGGACTGGGGCGCAAATTTCCTAATTATTTTCTCCCTTCCATAGGACAGGGAGCCTAGAAAGAAATCAAGATTAAATATACTATCTTAGCAAACATATACTGTAACTTTTAATGAATTCTGGTCTATCACACATTGAAAGAGGCAACCTGGAGCCTATGCATAGATTTCAAATGATTGCTTCCATGTTACTAATAACATAGATGCTTCCTGTAATTTGACAGCTGTGTACTCAAATATTTCATACCTACAATGTTGTATTATAGTTTGTGGAATTGTTTTCCCACTCATTCACGTTTCCACTCAGTAACTTAGCAATGACTAATCAAGATATGCACACACCATATTGTTTTACGTGTTTAACTAGAACACTGACAGATTAATAGGAAGGGTAAATAGCAGTGCACTCTGTGGTGGCTCAGTGTGGGCTCCAAGGATCGACTGCTGCCAGACTTTGTTGTATTTGCACAGAGGAAGCTGCTGCAAAAGCCTGCTGGGGCAAGGTGACCTGGGTCAGGGGTATTTGTTTCTCATGTCTATAGAAAACAATTGTCCTCTCAATGGAAGACAGCTTTTTGAAGCTACGTGGCTCTACTGGTAAGGAAGCATTTGTACTCCCAGGGTGCTTACTAAAAATACATCTATACCATAGTAGAAGGCAGTGAGGGCTTGTCTGTCTTGCCTTGCAGTTTAGACTACTGGGGTGTAAACAGTGTGCACAAAGGTGCTGCGTGTTATGTCCTGGTGTGGATGTTGCAAGTGCAAACTAAAAGGTTCCTAATTTTTGTTAATGTAGTCTGCTTCAAACAGGATTCCATTAATGCAAACTAGGAACCCTTTTGTTCATTTATGCAGTGTCCACACGGGGGAGTTACAGCGCAACACTCTGGTGCACATTGTTATTTACTCCCCCATAGTCCAAACTGCAGGGCAGTGTAGACATAGCTAAAGTGCCCTCTACCTACTGTTCTTCACCAATGAGAGTGTAGGTTCTTACATAATGACTTTTCTGATTCAGTTATTGCTTTTACTTGCCTAATTTTAGAAGAAAAGGAGAACTGCGGAGAGTCTTAATTATTTTTTTCTTTATTATAAGAAAATTATTATAAATTTCAACTTAAAAAATGCAGAGGCCAAATTCATCCCTGGTATAACTGTTTTTATTAATTATAGCAGCATCTAGACGCCACATCTGTGTTCAGGTCCCAAGAGTGTTAGATGCTGTAAAAATGCATAGTAAGACACAGTTCCTGCTCTAAGGAGCTTACAAGCTAGGCAAGACAAACACCAGAAGTATATTTATACCTGATTACTGTATTTTCCACTCCATGCATCTGATGAAGTGGGTTATATCCCCTGAAAGCTTATGCTCAAATAAATGTGTTAGTCTCTAAGGTGCCACAAGGATTCCTCATTGTTTTTACTGATACAGACTAACACGGCTACCGCTCTGAAAACTGTCACCAGGAGTATTTTTATTCCCAGTTCTTAGATGGGAAAATGAGTCTAAAAGAGATTAAGTGATTTCTAAAGGTTACACAGTCATTCTGTGGCAGAGGTGAGTTTTTAACCCAGAGCTCCTGTATCCTGGTTCGATTTCTTGACCACCAGACAGTCTTTCCTCCATTGACTTCATAGATAAATAGGGCCTCCATGAACCCCAGGGAGAAAGAAAGCCCCCTACTGTGTCTAAGCACAACAAAATGTTGACCAAATTTCTGCTGTGGAGGAAGGTCTAAACTTTCCACTGGATTATTAGAAAGGATTTTATTCTAGCAAAACCTTAGATATATGAGAATGTTGTCCAATTACCATGAGTGCCAACCCCACATGTCAGAAATGTACTCTCAAAGGTTGCATTTATAGAATGTGTATTGTCTCACTCCAGTATGATTTCTACTCTATACAGAAAAAGGGAGGCATGTTTCTCTATAATACACTTGTTAGGAATTCATGAGACTCACTATCATTTTTCTGAGTGTACAGACAGCTAGTCTATTCAAAGCCTGTGTGTAACTCCCAGCATTGCTAATATCTATATGTGTGAACATCAGTGGGAAAAACAATCCTCTGTGCTAAAGCAATTATCTCCTAATTAAGCACCAAAGTGTGGAGTATTAACTTCCAAATAAGGGAGAAGGCAATTATTTCTCTGTAGGGGCCCAATTCACTATTGCTCAAAATGGGCATAAATTACCCTTATTCTAATTTGGTAAGGTGTTCCATTAACTTTGCATCAATGCAACTGAAAAGCATCAGTGGATTTGGCCCTAAATATATATTTTTTTCTTCAACAGAATCACTGAAGGAGCTAGTAACCAGTAACTGATGTCAATGGTCCTCTCCTTTTCAGTGTGTGCAGGATCACTTGGAGGCATCTGTGCAATGGAAGACACATTTGATGTTTCTTGGGATGTTATATTCCAGTTCAATTTAAATGTAAGCCTAACTCTAAGGGAAAATATATCCAGTCTGTTCCTAAGAGATATGGTCATGGGGAATTAAACAAGGCAGTGGCCTAAATTTATGTTGTTTGTATTTCAAGGAATCTGGGCTCAACCATGTAATAGGCATACTAGGCCTGTACTAACACCATAAGCATAACAGACAGCATTTCAAAGGATCATTGCCTTTAGGAATTGGTACATAACACTATAGTAATGTGAAGGAAATATTGTGAAAATGTCATAATATAACTGATCAGTTCTTAACTCATTCTGACGAAAAAAATGTGGAAAAGCTGTACAGGCACAGTGTTTTTTGTTTTCCTTTTATAGTTCATAGAGCAGCATAAGTTACAGCTTTTTCCTCAAAAATCATTGGCTTCTTACTGCTCTCACCTCATGAAGTGGCCTCAGCCAATCAAGGAACTGAGTATGATATACTTGGGACCAATCCCAACCAACCCAACTGAAAATTCACATATGGAAAGCAAAATATGCAATGACATGTCCACAGATATACAGACTGTGTGTGTGTGTGATGGTAGGTGGGAAAGGGAAATATCATGCTTGCCTCCAAAGACTTGTCTTACATAAAAAAAAAAAAGCCATGCAAAAATTCTCTGAAGACCTACAAACTCAAATTGAAGCAAGTTTTTTGGTGTTTAATTTCACTGCAGATATGTAACACTGTAATTATGAGCCACATCCTTGGCTTGTGTAAATCTGCAGAGCTCATTTGCTTTCTGTGGGCTGAAGATTTGACCCAAACGTATTTGAAAATAGAAGCTGAAAATCAGCAGCACATTCAGGGGAGCAGGCGGAGCGTAGGTGAGCTAGGATGGGGGGGCACAGGAAGTAACTGGGTGGGTTAGAGGAACCGCTCCCTGCTCCAGCTCACCTCCGCTCCACCACCGCCGCTGTTTTGCGCCCAGCAAGCCTGGGAGGGAGGGGGGAGAAGCGTAGCAGTGGCGGCGCGCTCAGGGGAGCAGGCGGAGGTGAGCTGGGGCAGCAGGGGCACTTTTTCTCCATGCCACGGAGTCAGTGCCTATGATGGCCGGCACCAGAATGTCGCCCCTAGAAATGTGCCACCCCAAGCACCTGCTTGTTTTGCTGGTGCCTAGAGCTGGCCCTGCAAGGGAGGAAGCCCTTCTTGCTCAGATTGTGAAACCAGCTCTCTGGGGTAGAGCAGGGGAGACTCCTACTGCACTTTGTCCTGCAAACAAGTGGGCAGAGAGGAATGGGGAGGAACGCTAGCTCTACCTCCTTACCATTCTCTGGCCAGAGTAGTTGGCTGGGAGTTCTGTGGAGATGTAAACTACTCCATGGAATGGGTGAAATAATTCACTTCCTCTCCCCCCAGCAGTGGGAAAGCAAGAGAGATATGGTGAGTGAGTCACAATTCATTCTCTGGTCTGCTGCACCTAGAGCGGTCCACCTATATGCCACCCCTTATTCAGGGCAGATTGTAAAGTTACAATTTAGTCCTGATTATGCAAAAAATAACACGTGCTTAGAATGTGGGTAGTCCTGATGACTTCAGTGGAGCTAGTCGTATGCTTAAAGTTAAAGGTTTGTAAATGGTTGCAGGATTAGGGCTTATATGATTTTGTCTTGACCAGCTGCTTAAAGACCCTCTCAGGTGAGTTAACTGATGCAGCAGTAGGACTGTGCACCAATAATTGGGATAGCTGTATCTGAAATACATTCCTTTATACAAGACTTTGGGCTGAGGAAACTGGGATCAGTTTTTGAGGGAGGCTTTCAGCTGGATAGAGTTTGGCAATGCTGCTGATCAACCAGCAGGATCCTATTAGCATCTGTTCATGATGAAACTGATACTCTTCACCTAAGGCAGTGGTTCCCAAACTTTAACAACCTGTGAACCCCTTTCACTAAAAAGTCAAGTCTCGCGAACCCCCTCCTAAAAATGAATATTTCCAGGGATTTTCTCCTTTACCTGAGTATAAATTATAAAAGCAGTGATCTTGGAAATATAAAATTTGTTTTTATGACATGCTTATTACACACTTTGTTATTAATTATTAGTTATCATTACAGTATTTTTATTGCATTATGAAAACGGCAACACTCTTCCAAGATCTCACTTTTGTAGCTTGTATCACTTTGAATAAGCCTGTTATAAGACAAGGCTCCTATGTTTCAGATGTGAAACAGCATGAAGGCATTTAAGAAGCCAACTCAAAGAGTTCCTCCTACACAAGCATTCAGGTCTTGAGCAGTCCAGGCAAACAACGCACGTTACAACAAAGCTTAAAATTGTTCATAATAATTTTAAAAACAATACTAGCTGCCTATATAATTTTAAAAACAGCAAAAAATGTCCACCTCCCTTTCCATTTCTTATAAGGAGTCTTGAAGTTTTAATCTCCTCAGTGTGATAGATATGCTTGCTTTGATCTGCTTAGCTCTTGGAAGTCCAGGGGCTTCAGGCTGCTGGCCCCATGCTGCCCAGGGTCTCTTTGGACAGCTCTGTCCGCCATTAGAGAATTTTTTCCCAAGAACCCCCTGTAACATTTCGCGAACCCCCAGGGGTTCACGAACCCCAGTTTGGGAACCACTGACATAAGGTATAGTTAATGTGACCCACTGTGCTGCC
Organism: Trachemys scripta elegans; assembly: GCF_013100865.1. Classification (NCBI taxonomy): domain Eukaryota; kingdom Metazoa; phylum Chordata; order Testudines; family Emydidae; genus Trachemys; species Trachemys scripta. Next base: position 98,032,619 of record NC_048298.1, read on the forward strand.
CCTCTCAGCCTCAGCAAGTGGGAGCTTTGCTACAGCTAAGCTGTGTGACAGCTCCCTGCTACACCAGCTTGTATGTCTTGCCAGCAAACTCTCAGGGCTCTCCCAGCTCAAACCTTGATTGGAAGTAACAATCAGTGAACCCCAACCCATGAGCTCCTCAGTGATGTCTCTCTGCAGTGCACTCTCCCTGTCACTATACAGTCACAGAAGATATTAAGTCTGCTGTTCCTTTAAAGAGACAGAAACAACAGCTTGTTATCTTGACTGCAGTTATCACCTCAATTCAATCAAAGCACTGGATTGGTTTAGATAAGTAAATCAAGTTTATTTAATTAAAAGGAGAGGTTTTAAGTGAATTCTAGTATAAGGGATAAAGATAGAAAGGATTAGAAACAAACAGAAGTAAAAATACACTTTCTAATGACAAAAACCTAACTTAACAAGCTATGGGCTTTTTTTCCCAGGTAGTTTCCTTACCCATCTTTCTTTTCCAGCCATGGCTGGCTAGCTTTTAGTCAGTCTCTGCACACAGTCCAAGGGGCTAGTTTTCCTTGCCTTCTCAGGTGAAGAATAATTTAGGGGTTTGTTCCACCTCTCATTATAGTCCTTTGAAACATATTCTTCTGAAAAGCATCCCCAGATAAAGTTCCTTTTCCCTGCTGGGTGTGGACACCATGCTGTCTGGTGTAGACTCCATGCTGTTCCCTGCTGGAGATTTTTTACAATGCAAATGATCTCTTCCAGCAATCTCCCATACAAATGAATAGCTGGTTGAATTTGGCCACACCTGGTTTGTGATGTTGGCCTCTGGTCTTTGTCTGGAGAAAAACCTGTTTAAATCAACTTCCCCTGACATAACTGGTTTAAACACATTTTAGTTATAATTTCATCTGCCTAATCCCTTGTGAGCTGACCCTACATACATCAGGCACAAATATTAATGAGTTATTTTCCAGTGACATGTTACATGACACCTTTTAGATACAGATTATAACAGTAGTGCGTTGGGGTACACTGAGCTGGTCAGGCCAACTGAAACTCACTGCTAGACACAAGGGATCCCCTTGCCTTTTGGCTTAGGGGATATCTCTAGAGTCATACCCACCAACATCATAAATTGATGACTGAGGAAGAAAAATATATGTCTAATGGAAATAAAGCTCTATCACTGCCTATTTGGCTTTTTTACGGGAAAATATAAAGTTAACCTTACCATAACTGACTTCACAAAATAGTTACATCCATACTTCTGAAGGATATGTTCTCATATACATTTTGACACGTGTATGGCATATGATATATATAAAAATATAACAAAGTTTGGTAATTTCAAAGGTGTCTAAGGAAGTTAGGTTCCTAACTCCCATAGAATTTGGGTGTTTAACTTCCTTAGTCTCCTTTGAAATTATCAAACTTTATTCTGTGAACATTCCTGCCAAAATATATTCTTTTAATCACCAAGCATTAGCCAACTTTCTTTAAAAACAAACACACTTTAATTCAGTAATTTTATCAACATCAATACAGTCATCGCAGGGCAGTGCACAGCACAACCACACTGCCAACTTTCAAATCCTACATTTAATAATGTAGATCCGGGTCTTGCACCTGGCTCATGTGAGTGGCTCTTGCACCTTTATACAGGCCCATTTACTTTAATGGGACTCTGCAGATACACTTGTCTACCAACACCAAGCTAGTCACAGTGCTGGGGCTACCATGATAATTAATCTTAATATTAGTAATGCAATATTGTCATATACTATATGCCAAGCAAAAAAGAGAATGCAAAGTTGATGACATACTCAACATTTATTACCTTATCATAAACACAGACTCTTCCATATTTACATTATGACTTACTCAATTCAATATACACTACAAAAATCACACACAAATATTATTAAAGGGTGGGATTTTCAAAAGTGAAAGCTACCTTCACATCTAGTACAATACCTATCTCCAAGGTCTAGCTCGTGTTAATGTACTTCTTTGAGGCCCTCATTCTGCAAATGGACATGTGCTTAACTTTAAGTATGTGAGTAGTTCTACTGAAGCCAAAAGCATGATTCATTTGTTTGAAGTTAAGCATGTGTGTGTTTCCAGGACTGGAGCCTAACACATTAACTTTCAATTCTAGAATACCATCACCATGAGTGCACATATTAAAGATCTGAAAATCACACTGTAGTGTATGACCTTAATTCTGACTTGCTAATTGAGTGTGAGGGCTGAGGCAGATACTGGAAGATACCAGAGAGAAAAGTATACAGCAAAGGAGAGGGATGTGGGCAAAATCAGCTTGCAGGGGAACCAGGTGATATGGTGGGGGAGTGGAATGACATATGTCAGGAAAAGGAAGGTGCAAATATAGAACAGGGATTAGTCTGGACTCTGGAGCATGCTTACCGTTCGGATTTGAAAATAAATTGGTTTTGAGTCTCAGGTGATTATTAATATCAATATTAATTTAAAAAAGCATTGCATTCTGCCATTCTTGCTCATATGGAGGAGTACCTTACTCCCAGAGTTTGCCCACTGGTGTAAAGTGTTACTCAAAATGAGTAAAGGTTGCAGAATTTGACCCATAATTTAAAGTGTCCTTTTAACATATTTCCTACGTGTATGATAAATGGACTAATATAAAATAGACTGCAGTTAAATTACACATTTACCTAGAATTCAGAGCAGAATGTCTCAGGAGTGCAATCACAGGTAAACATTTTAGATAAATATTGTATTGCTGAGCAGAAGTCTGTTTTCATTTAAAAATATATTAGGTAGGATTTTTACCCCTCTTCTCCTGTGGTGAAAAACTTCTCTATAAATTCACATGTGAAGAGTTTAATTCAGCAGTTACAGCCCCCCTTCCCATTCATCTCCTTCACTCTGGATATAGCACAGCTGCTTTGTGATTTCATCCCCTTTCAAAAATCTGCAATGCCATTGGTTTGGAGTTTCAAATACATAATTAGGGCCTGATTGCTGTCCCCTTTTACCAATAAGACAGCCAAAGTCAACACCAGAAATGGGTAAAAGTAACTCCACTTGTACTGCAGAGCACAGGCAAACAATATAGAAGTTTTTCCTGCCACAGCAGATTCTACCAACTCATATAATAGGATTCAGACATGGGCAGGGATAATATGGTGGGTTTTCCCCTCATTTTTTCTTTAGAGAGGTTTCAGTGACTGCATTTATTGCAGCATGCCTCTAAGTGAGAAGGCAAGATAAGTGATTTCTCTGTTTTTGATTGTTTAGGTAGCTGCATGGAATGGTGAGAAACGTGTACTGTTAGTAGTATATCTGTAACCCTTCCCTCTAGTGAATGACTAAATCATTTCTATGACATACAGTTCACTACAGGGTGAAATTTGATGGAAGTAAAACCACTGTTTGGAAACAAATTATGTTTTTAAAATATCAAGATCTCTTCTGTTGTTTGTAATTTTTAAAAAGGGAGGAAAAAGGATTTTTTGGATGTAAATTAATGTTTCTTTAACTTAAAAATGTGTGGAAATATAAAAGAAGACACAATTTAGGAAGTAAGTAGTTCAGAATTTCTCTTTTAAAGGCCTAGATCTATCACCTACTATAGGCCAGATGTACGCTATAGACTTCTGCTAATATAGCTGTGTGGGTGAGGGGTGTGAAGAAGTGTAATCATTGGCTGGCCCACAGAGCTGTGTTGGCAGAAGTCCCTTGTATAAATACAGTTATACTGGCAAAGCTGTGCTTTTCCCAGTATAATTTGTTTCACGGGTGGGGAGTGGTTTTACTATACAGATACAAAACACAGCTTTGCTGAAATAAACTGTGTTCACCTTAGGAATTCCTTGCTAGTATCATACCAGCATTCCTATACCAATAAAGCACTCCTAATGTAGATATAACCTTAGTATGTGTTCACAAAGGCTCTGATCCTGTAATTAACAGCATGAGAGCAGACTGCTCTGCCCATATAAAAACCCAGTAGAGCTATGTGTGAGCACAGCAGTCTGCCCACATGCTCGCATATTCAGGGTTGGGGCCACAGACCCTGGTCATGCAAATAGTCAGAAGGGGGTCAGAAGTGCAGGGGGGTCAGGAGCCTAATAAATCATTTTTTTCCAAGTTAAATTTCTTAGCTCTTCTGAATTTTTCTTGCAATCACAATTTTTCTTGCAATCTTTTTAGCAAAGATATTTTACGGTGTGAATTAAAAATGTAGCTGCAAAATCCACAATGAAAATGTATGTGATGTAGCTGTCCTGAAAAAAAAATTCTGCTGAAAATTTTGACTTTTTGTCAAAAAAACAGAAACCTGAAAACTCAAAAATTTCAGTGAATATTTTCAGGCAAAAACTGCTGAAAGCTGAAAAGTTTTAGAAAATCAGTCTTTGGGTGTTTGTTCCTTCAACAAAAAGTTGATTTTATTTTTTTTAAAAAGCAGATACTTTCTAGCTGAAAACCTGATTTAAAAAAAAAAAAAAAAAAAAGGGAAATTTTTTGACCAGCCCTACTGTGTATATTATTAAATTGGGATTATAAACCCTGGTTGTTTTTTTTCCCCTCTTTTTGAATAGGAACAATGGGTTTGTAGGCCAAACCATCTTTTTCTTATAAGTCATTATATTTAATTAGCTGCATATTTTTCATCTTTCCTTCTAAAAATACATTTTGGAAATCTATGTGCCCCCTCATAATTAATCACAAAAATATGATAATTTAATACCTTAAATATATAACTTTCAACTGTCAGCTAATGAAAACTTAACTGAAATGCATATGCAAATAGAATGACAACAAAAATCTTTAAAAGTCTTATTGGTGTTCTAATGCTGTAACATTTGATCAAAAATTTCTTATCTGACTGTGCTAAAATAGAGCAAAAACACTTATCTTAAAGATTCAAGATCAGAGAGCCTGATAGAATCGGCCGTTTCCATAGAGCTAGGCCCTAGATTTCCCTTTAATGTAATTAAGCCTCAAGATTTATGAATACAACAGGCCAGAACTTGATCCATGTTCATTTTCAATTACTGCAGTGAAAGGGCTCCATCCAGATGTCTCTATTTACAGCATTCAAACAGACAGGACTAGGGGCCTTAGGGGGAGGGACCACAAATTGTCACACTTGTTAATTCTTCACTGGGGACACTCAGCAGAGGTCTTGGCTTTGACCCTTCTACAAAAGGCAGGGGTCTGCTGGAGCAAGTGCATCAATGATTAGGGGGCTGACCCTCTGACCTGCAAGGGTCACTCCCTCTGCTTTGTAGGTATTTGTGTAATAATGGGGGTTCATTCCTTATTTTTATTTCAGTTACAGTTCTGGGGCATAGAAAGAAAGAGGCTAGCTCTGATGTGAAAGACAAACATACATAATGAGAGGATCAAGCTTCCCTTGGCAACAGTAACTACTATGAAATGCTACAGGGGAAATACACAGTACTTAGTGACCCACATAATCAGGCCTATTTTAGTAGCATTGTTTTATTTTTCTTTTGAAGGTGTTTTTTATGTTCCCAGATCTGTAATTTAGTTCAGCTAGGGAATATTGGAACATAGTGTCTTTTCTATGTTTCCAGATAGAGTCTAGTGCCCTGTCTAGTCTTTTAATCACACAAACACTCAGTTGCTGGCATCATATTAAATACTTCAGTGTTTGTATTTTTATCTATATATATTTTAATCCTCATTCCATGAGTCTTCTTCTGACAGATGCAAGCTAAGTATTTTCTTGCTTCAAAGTGCATTAAAAAATTGATGTGTTGCTCCAAAATAAACCAGTTCTGCACAAATGACTAAATATAGCTTACTGCAGTGTGATCTACAGAAATGGTAATGAAACAGATTGTGTGTTCTTAAAAAATTATGTCCTTTTTCCCCCTCTGATGGTGTTTTTATTTTCTCAGCTCAGGAAAACATGGCTGTGTGATATTGTTTTAGCTGAACTGTAACTGCTTATCATATACCAAATATGGTTCATTAAAATGAGCTCTTTGCAGATTTCGTTAAAGATTAGATTATTTCTTGAAATGACTGAAAATGCTCCATTTAATTAGCATTTCAGAGATTTCTTTCTTTTGCTTTTAAAGCTCTATCTTTTCAGTACAGAAACAGGTTCAGTGAGTTTAAGGGGATTTGGATGAACTTTGCCAGCCTGGAATGAAGAGCAAAACCAAAGGCCCAGATCATTCTCTCCACTTTTAGGCATATAGGAGAATAAAAGCTGTGGGAAGACTTCCCAGAAGTGGCTGGTAAGCACATGGGGATGAGAGGTGAGGAGAAGAGAGATTGATGCCTTCCCTTCTAACCCTTTCCATTTGAAGAGCTTTTCCTCTGTTTCTCTATGGGAGAGGATGATCCCCCCCCCCCCAGTCTTTCTCAGGTTTGGTTCTTCAATTTGCATGCTAAACAGATCTTTTACTAAACATCGTTTTCTAGGCTGGCTAATCAAAGTGGAGGTCTGAGGCCTGGTCCCGCAGCTCTCATATAAGCAACCCTTACTTATTTACAAGCAGTTTTACTGAAATCAGGAGCAGTAAAGACTACTCACATGACTGAGGATTTGAAGGATCAGGGCCCCACCCCATACCCAGTGAAGACAACCTGATGTCTTTTGTTTGATTTTAATGGGTTTTGGATCAGACTTTGGGTCTTTAGAATGGGATTTTCAAAAGTGCCCAGTGTTGGCCTAATCCTGCTCTAATGGGAGAGCACTTCTGAAAACCCCACCTCTAGTGCGTGTAATAAATAACTGCTATTAAAATGATTATGGTATTGAGTATTCAGTGGTGGGTTCTCTGTGATATATTGTTTTGTTTGGATTAGTTTTCTGCTGTGCTCTGTTTAGGTCTTTTGGAATTAACTCCAGCTATTTTTACTCTTTCTTCTTTTATAACAGCTCTAGTTCAATTGCAGGAAGAAAGACTGTTTTGATTTTATTTTTTTAATTATTATTTGTATTCAATATTATTTATGTAAAAGAATTCCTCTGGTGAAAGGTTTTGAGTGGTTTGTTGTTAAATTAGCGACAAGGCGACCATATTTCCCAGTACACAAAGCTATAGCTTTTCATTCAAACCAAGCTTTTTGTTGCAGAGGTGGTTTTAACCGAAAATAATTATAAATTCTAGAGTTGAAATTTCTTATTCTAAATGATGATTCATAAAGACTAAAAATAGCTGGAGTTAATTCCAAAAGGCCCATACAGAGCAAAGCAGAAAACTAATTGACACCAAAAGCAATAGTGCATAATACCCACAACTGAATACTCACTCTCAAAATCATTTTGCTAGGGCCTCATGCATACCCAAGGCAGGATGTATTTCCTGCCCAAAGAGTTTATAATGTAAATACACACAATTGAAAAAGGATGGGGGTGAGGGGGAAGGAGGTTTATTATCCCTATTTTACAGATTGGGAGTTGAGGCACAGTGAGATTAAATAATTTGTATAAAGTCACACGTGGCAGAGGCAGGAATTGGACCCATCTCTTGGGAGTCTTCAGCTATTGCCTTAACCACAAGACTCCTCAGCAGGCACCCTAATCAATGTTTGCATTACAGAGTTGAATATAATTTGCAGTGCCCCAACACTCCCATCACTGCAAGATTGAACAGGAGCCTAGAATAGCGCTCCATCCCTCTGAAAAACTTTTAAAGCAAAACGTGGGGCTCATATACTCCCTGTAAGCGATAGCACCTTTTGCTTTACAGAGCCTTCCTCAATGGGGGATATCGAGACCACTGTCCCTCAAAACACTCCCCCCCTCCCCAAAACACATATTGTTTCTCCTCTTGCCCTCCATGTAGATTTTGAGCTTAGGTGGCTTCATGGTACTGTCCTTCTTCCTTGTCTCTCCCGCACCTCTACACACTCTGTAGAGACCTCTTCATTTGATTGAAGGTCTGTATGGGGGATGGAGGAGGCTGGAGTTAAGATAGGCCTGGGAGGTGTGGGTGAGGTGAGGGCCTGGTCAGGGAGAGCACAGCATTCTTTCTCCAGGCCTGTGGAAGATACAGCTTGGGACTGTATTGGCATAGTTGATAGAGTACGATCTCTTTCATGAATGTCTCTACACACCTCTTTCCTTGGGAGCCACTGCATCCAGTGGAGAGAGTGTGTGTGAGAGAGAGAGCAACAGCAGTGTCTAGAACCACAGCAGAGGGTGCAGGGTGTCTGTGTGGATGACCTTTGCCTTCTGTGGGTCCCAAATGATCTTTCAGGCCTGGAGGAGGCTTTGGAGGACTGGGGGGCAGGGTATGGATATCCACAATTTGTGTTAATCTCAGTGAGGAATTCCTCATGGAGATTTTCAAGTAAAAAGTTCCTTCCCATGGCTTTTCACACAGGAGGGGATAATCTGTCCAAATTGTTTTTATAATGTTGATGCTGAGGATTGCTATGCTCTTAACGATGCTGACTAAGGTGTTGATCAGCGACCTTGAGCAGAAGGATCCTTTGTTTAAGTAGGACTAAATCATCTCGTGGATCTGCTTGTTTGTTTGTTAGGGTTAGGGAATTAAGCTGGTATGCTCAGCAATATTCTTTCTTTCAATAAAATTGTCAGTAATGTCCAAGGCACCAGTCCTACAAAGGCTTATGCATGTGCTTAACTTTAGGCGTGATGAGTAGTCACATTGAAGTCAATGGGACGGGTCTAGTTAACGGCGAACATAAGCCTCACAGGCTCTTGGCCAAAGGCTTTGAGTACCCTGTTGGTCAAGTACATAATTGCTGCTGCTACATTTGCTTACAGAGTCAAATCCACCACTTACTAAAGTGATTTGAGATAACTTGAGTTGTACTGTTAAAAAAAAAAAAATGAATTCTGTTTACCAGGCTGATTACCTTCCCTATGAAAAAGCTTGAAATTTGATTTGGTTTTAAATGAAAGCTTGGATTCTGTAGAAGTCAGCAAAAATAGTGGTAAGACCTTAAAGTCACAAGAACTATACATTTTCACTGTCACTTCTGATCAATGCCATTACATTTTCTGTCTTTAAGTGTTTTATCTTTTTTTCTTAACCATGAACAATAGTAAAAAAATGATTTTTCTTACACTGAACAATTTTGATCTCTTTTTCTAAAAATTGTGATACTTAATTTAGGGTGGTTGTTTTTTTATGTTGCTTAGCCTTAAGGTAACTAGCTTGGATGCGTTTGACTACAGTCGTAGACCTTTTCAGGCCTCAAGAGTTTACATTCCTCCTTTAGTTTATCATTTACAGGATGAGCTCATACCCTTGTGAAAATACCTGAGAAAACTCTCTTGGCTACCATAGGCACTGTGAGTGGATCATTTTAAGGCTAGCATTTCCCCCCTGCCCCCATTGCACTGTCCCTCTTCTCTTCAGATTTTGAACTTTTTGTCTTGAACCAAAGTGGAGAAGGATAAAATGCAAATATGAAGCGCTTTGAAGTGAAGGCAAAGACACCTGTTCTTCTTTCTCAAACAAACCAGGCCAGTTACTCTGCCACAAAAGGTGTAAATGACTTCACGTGCAACAGAAGGCAAAGGACACTCTATTTTCATGGGAGCAGGAAAAACCTTACATTGACCAGCTGTCCATCATGGCAGCCCTGCCTATCTTCCCAGGAAAATGTTTTCAAGAAATTTATGTTAAAAAACTCTGCTGTGTGTAAGGTGAGTGTGAGGTCCAATATTTCATTAAGTTACTGTTTCATAAGGCTTCTATTGGATTCAAGACAAAGGCCAAAACTTTGTAAGGTTTTTAAAAATAGTGTTGAAACAAATCAAATGCTAACTATGAACACACATGAAAGCTGCTTTTGATAGCCTTTATTTTGAATTTTAGTGAAATGTAAAAGCACTGATTGGACTTCTTGTTAAATATTTTTTTCTGACTTAAGTGAACTGTGGTTGTTCTCATGCTTAATTTTTTGAAGCTGTAATGTTTGTAAAAACAAAAACAAAGGTACCCCTTTCCATTTTTGTTATTAATTTAGTTATGCTATTCTGAAGATGATTTTAGTTGTTTGCTTTTTCTAAACAGGGCTCTGAGTTTGTCCCAATCTACAGAATTGCTGCATTGTTGAGACATTGCTGCTCAATTCAATATTAAACCCTACACAGTAAATAAGAGTCTTGAAATTTAAGGTACCCCCCCCCCCCACAAGTAATCTAACTTTTAATTGAGACAAAGTTGGAAACCTGGGATTTGTTTTTATTCTTGCAGAGTTTAATAAATGAGTAGCCCTCCACACTAGTTAAAATTTAAAACTGTATGTTTTGCTGTGAGGTTTCAGACTAAGTTTATTTGCTGCCTAGGTAACAAATCCAGATGTGGCACTTGTCTGTGTATTTTACTGAATTATGTGGAACAAGATGAGCACAAACACAGCAGACTGTAGTTAGCTAAAGTGTACACTCTGGTATCCCAGTGCGTTACCAGGGAAAATAAATATTGTGCTCCTTCATATCACTTGGATTTGGCTGGAAGTGAAACCAGAAGCTTGGCATTTAGATATCACCAAGACACGCTGTATGATTGCCCTTATCTTTAGTTGATCTAAGGTTGTTTTACTTTAGAAAGTAATTGCTTTGCGTATTGACTAAAGCATCATGACTGCAACTAGTTTCAGCAAAAGAAAAAATTTAAAGCACAGGGAAGAATAGGCTTGTTTGGGGTTGAAGAAAATTAACAGTAGTTTTTTTTCCCCCTTGTTATCCTTTGATACCTTTCATCTCAAGATCTGTTTTCTAATTTATTTTCAGTCACTTTCAAGTTTATGTTATTGTATTGTATAGCTGTAGTTACTAGAAGTGATGCAGTTGTTCAGATTGGCATTTTCAAAGGCTTTGTGTCACTGCGTTTTGGAGGAGCAGCTCCATTTTCTGATGGATAAAGCTGACAGGCAAAACTGTCGACACGGCATTGCTAAGTGGATGATTTAGAAAAGATGTGTGCCCTGCTGTAAATAATCTAACTATTGCTGGTCTGTGGGATTTAATACTGTGATGAACTGAGATCAAATATGGTAGTTATTTAAAAAAATACTGATGTTTCCTACATTTAATAATATATATATATATATATATTTTTAAAGTAGATATGTCATTTGAGGGGTGTGATATAAACAAAACTCTCACTGATTTTAATAGGAGCTTTGCCATAATAAAGACTGAAAACAAAATACAGCCTTCATTCCTCCACCCTAGTTCCCCCCCCAAACCCAAGTAAACTGCTCTCCTCCAGGCTAGTGACTTGGCACAGCTGCTCCAACATCTTTATTACAACTCATGGACTATAATAGTAGGTAGAGCTTCCCTGCACCCACTCTGGAGATCTACTGATTGTTCCCTTACCATGCCCTTAAATTCCCTCTTCTGTGGTGCTGCTGCCCCTTCACAGGTTGCTCTAATCCCCCTCCTGTCTCACCTCCATTATGGAACTGCAGTAGTTCCATTGCATTTCGGGTCTTTCCCACTTCTGAAGGTGGGCAGGCAGGATTTGGCCCTGTTTGGAGTATGGGTTTGGGCCCGAAAGAGATAATAGGTGATACCCTGGCCCCACTGAAGTCAATGGGACCAGGATTTCCCAATTATTAACTGCATTGATGGTGGAGAGTGTTATCCTATACAGGAGGAACTCTACACTTCCACCATCTGAAGGGTTATGCTGGCGAGTTTTCCAAGACTGAGAAGTCCAGTGGAAGGCATCTCCCACTGAGGGGATGAAATAGGGAAATAGTCAAGGGGATGAAGCACGATAGCTGACAAATGAAGTAGGGAGAAATAGTTTTAAAAACTCATGGTTGCTATTATGCAAATAGCTTAATTAAGGAAAGGAAGAGTTGTTTCCTCACAAAGATAACATGCATGTCTAAAGTTGTCTTAATATAAAGCACTTAAAGGAAGCTTAGAGCATAACCAGATCAGTTTTAGCTTCAGGTTATTAAAAAGAGAGACTGAATTTTTGACTCAATAGTATTAATGTGGATGGTGAATGCTTTTTATTCATTATTAGGGCATCAGTGTAAGAATAGCTGCTCAGAAATCATGCGGCTTTATTAATCTGTGCAATTATACAACTTTTTCATTAGATACTTTGGGCTAAATCCTGCTCCCCTTGCTCATTTGTGTATAGGGTGACCAGACATCCAGATATTACCGGTTTTGTCTTATATAGGCAACTATCCCCCTCCCCTAAAAAAAAAAAAAAAACGGTTCCAATTTTTCACACTTGCTATCTGGTCACCGTACTTGTGTAGCCCCACTGACTACAATGTGAGTTTTCTCTGAGTAAGGGGATACTGAGAATGATATTGCCAGGGTTCTTTTAGAATACCTTGCAGTTCTATTTACTGTACTGACTTTTTTTTATATTTTTGATATGCACACGCAAATATTGTCATAACAGCTCCGCTATAAATGATCAAAGAAATACTGACAATACATTCTTTGCACAGCCCTAATTTAGAAATGTGATTATCTTTAATTTTAGAGAGAACTATTTTATCTAACGTAAGTTGCATATGTGAGAAGTTCCAGAAGGTAATACAAAATTTTAAGACGTGCACATCTGTCTAGTTTTGACAACAATGAATCTTAAGTAGATTTGCATGTTATTTATGTGTATCAAAGTGACGCTTCTATTGTAGATCAAGAGTCATAGCGAGCTGCACTTGTTCCCTATCTTACCCCTGGTGGTGTTGTAAATCCAACTTCTGCCCATCCTATTGTTAAAAGAAAAGCAGCCATATTGTGCTGATTGCTATTAAATTAAAGCAGAAAGGGAGAGAAACAAACGTGGAAGCCCATCTTACCAGCAGGGATGCCACTACCTTTTATTTGGCCTTTTGGAGGTCACAAAGTCAGTGCAGGCATCTGACCTCTGATAACCTCTTCAGTGCCACAGCGAGCAGTTTCTTTCGGAAGAACTTAATTAAATACAACTGAATTTCCCTGCTAACGTTTGTTGCTGAAAAGGTTCTTCTTTGATTGCTTGGTGTTTGCTGGTGAGGGGAAAACAAAGATGCTCCTTTTGTTCCCAGAAGAAAAGTTAGCATATGTTAGTTCAGTATTTGTGATTTCCTTTAGTTGTACTGGTTCCTCCCTCACATTCCACAGGGTTCTTTCATAATGTAGAAGTATCAAAACTATGGAGTAGAACTACACTCAAACAATTTAAGACAGATTTTTATAAATCTCAAATTAGGCTAATCGTACTTTTTTGGAGGTAATTTGATATAGTCTAAATGGAACGGTATTACATGATCTTGGTTATGCATAGGATTTGTGACTGGCAGTAAGTTTGATGTTAACCATCCAATACAAAACTTTATTATTTATTGTACAAGAATAATTGAAAATAGACATGATTTATTTAGTTTTCCTATGCCATGCTAATTTATTTTGTAGACAGGAGAAAATATTAAGTTCCTTGTTATGGTACACTGTATTTCTTTGGATTGTTGATTAATTTTAAATACCTGGTTATAGATTATCTCTTTCAGGCCTTGAGTTTGCTTCTGCTTGACTTTTTCTAAATCTAAATATTTAGAAATGGAATCACTGGCACAATATTTGACTCCTGACAAAGGCTGTTATTGATTCTCAGAAACAAAACATTTTTGATTCAGACTGAAGAATGAGATTAGTTTCGAAGGAGCTAAGTTCTGCCCATCTTGTTTATTGGATGTTTTTGAAATAGTAAACCTTATTGAAAGGTCTCCTGATTTGAAGTGTGTGTGTGTTTAAGGGAGAGAAAATTTAAACCACATACATACTGCACTAAGGTATATCCCTATGTCCAAGGCACCAGGGGTAGGGTTCTTTCCCACCCCTGCAATGCCTGGTTGAGGATTTGAACCAGCCAGATCACTGGCATTGGCACAGGGTAGGTGAGTCAGAGGTCTTACATAGGGAGTGAACTTGTGATTGAGGGGCAACCAGCATCTGTTTCTGGATGCTGCTGTGGGGGTAGAGGCTCTAAGGTTGCAGGAGTGCACCTTGCTGGCAAGAGTTACTCTGTCATGCTTGTAAGCTCTACAACACCCAGGGCCGGTGGTACCATTTAGGCAAACTAGGCGGTTGCCTAGGGTGCCAAGATTTGGGGGCGCCAAAAAGCTGTGCCCCAAATTTTTTTTTGACAGCGTTCCTATCAGGGCCAGCTCCAGCATTTCTGCCGCCCCCAAGCAAAAAAAAAAAAGCCGCGATCACGATTGCGATCGGCGCAGCAATTGGAAGAAAAAAAAAAGCCGCGATTGGTGGCGGCAGTTCAGCGGCAGGTCCTTCGTTCCTAGAGGGAGAGAGGGACCTGCCGCCCCCGAATTGCCACAGGTGCCGCCCCTCTCCCTTGGCCGCCCCAAGCACCTGCTTGTTAAGCTAGTGCCTGGAGCCGGCCCTGGTTCCTATACTCCCTCCCCGGGCGCGCGGTTGCCGCTCCACTTCTCCCGCCTCCCAGGCTTGCAGCGCCAATCAGCTGTTTGGCGCCGCAAGCCTGGGAGGGGAGGAGAATTAGAGCGGGAGCGGCATGCTCGGGGAGGAGGCAGAGCAGAGGTGAGCTGGGCTGGGGAGGGGGAGCTGCCACGGGGAGCCACCTCAGGGTGGAGGGGGGGTTGGGAGCTGCCGCAGGGGCACGAAACTTCCTTGCACCGGCCCTGACAACACCAGTGGTAGCAGAAAGACTGGCTCAGCTGGCAGTCCTTCCCCCCTTAGGGCAGAGGAAGAACCATGTCATCCAGCCCATAGGCACTGGAACCAATGGTCAAAGTAGATTAAAATAGGAGGGAGATCACTGACTTCAGTGTCTATATATGGTTAAGTGTGTTGATGCCATGTGGTGAAATGACACTGCATCATTATGTGTGATGGGGCATGACATGGGGACTAAGGAATAAATAGATTCCTTTCAGATACATGTCCCCAAGCAGGCCTGTAGCCACTCAGGCAAAAGTTTCATCTTCTTTGCTATTAATGATTCACTCACCTCTGATCATGGACATATATATAGATCCTTTTCTGATCCTGCAAACAAATACGCTGGGGCAGACACCTGAATCTGTGCAGAGTTCCAGTGCAGTTAATAGCTCTCTGTCCAGAGGTGAGATTTCATATATTATTGCATCTGTTGGCAGGATTGGGGCCACAGTGAGCAGAAATAAAGTGGTCAAAAACTGATTGGAGAGATCATGTTCCCAACTCATTAGAGGGAATGCACCCTGGTAATGGTAAAACAAGCTTCAACATTCAGTCATCTCTTGCATCCAATTTGCTAGGTGGTTTCATTTATTAGTGTACATTCAAGTATGTGAGCACTTGTTGGTCTTTCTTAAAGAAACAAAAACATTAACCCTCTAGTACACCACCTGTTTGCACTTTATTGTTCACTGTGAGGGGTTTTTTATTAGCTAAGTTGTTTTGCTTTTTGTTAACTTTGTTCTTTATGAACATGCAGGCTGCAGTCCTATTTCTTTTTGCTAGAAATGGACTCTGTTTGCCATTAATATCATACTTAGGCTGTCTCTCTCTTATAAGGTATTTTAAAAGACATAAAGCTTTTCTATTCCTTTATATCTGTGTACATTTAGTTTGGGGCTCTGCCTTTGCAGCTTTCCAAATGTACTTGATTTAGCTTTCAGTATATAATTACTGCCAAACAAGTTAATTGCTTTATAAGTGTCCAAAACTCCCTTGTTTCATTTGCATTCATTTATCAACCTTCATTATACAGCCACTGTTCCACATAAACACAAATGATTGTTAATGAGTTCCTAATGTCATATTCATTAGAAAATCAGGTTAATGGCGAGCAATGAATATCTGAGCTACTTGTTACTTTCAAGTGTGTTTTTTCGTGTTAATTACAATACCCCTTTATTTATAAAGAAATCTTACCTGTCTCTTAGTCTGACTAAAACATTTTGAGATCAAACCTTTGTGAAAACCCTATAACTGCTTCTCTGCTGCACGGCAGGTGCTTTGACTTTAAAAGGAGCATTGGATATGTATTAATAAACATTGGATACGTATTAATTTGTGGCAGCCAATTTGTTATTAGTTTGTTTAACATATACGGTGGCTACTCATACTTGGTTTCATACATTTAAAGCTATTTTATTTTAGTACGAGCAACAGAAAGCACTACATGTTGCTTCTGAACAATCATTAGAAATTTGGAGAAGAGGAGATTATTTTCTTTGATAGGCTGCTGCCGATCCTGTTGGTACATATGGGAGTTTCAGATATGTAGGACAACAGTTCCCTTTGTGGGAGTATGGCAACATAAACATTAAAAACTATATATACTGTCACTGTAACTGCTGAGGGACAAGGAGCAGGAGACACTAAAAGTAAATGAAGTGATTAGCTGTACGTTACCTAATATGTATGTACCAATAATATTTTCTATTTCTATATATAGTTTATAAATAAATGAGTATATGTGTGCGTATATACACACAATGGTGTAGATCTTCAGCTGGTGTAAACTCTCACAGCTCTGTCAATGAAGCTGTGACAATTTACATCAGCTGAGCTCTGCCCCTATGAATTGACACAGCAACTTTTGGGGAAAAAAATGTCACTGTTTTAATATCTGCAAATCCCCTGATGCTGTGGTGTACATAGCATTGAAAGCTGGCATTTATTGACACTTCCCAGCAGGAAGCCTCATCTGATGTCATTTGAGACACAAGAAATGCAGTTCTGTTTTGAAATCATGGGAAAGGCACGAGGCTTTCAAAATTGTGTTCTGTGGGAAGGACCAGTCTGGGACTAGACGTAAAACTGAGGTCTTGACCATGTTTGGTCATGTAAAGACCCCAATATACTTATCACAATAATAGGTAAAAGAATTTTCCTTGGTATCCTGATCAAATTACATTCTGCCTACCCAAATTCCCTTGCTTCTGCCATAGGATAATGCCTCTTAACTTCCTGTCTCTAACACTATAGTGAGGTTATGTTAGTGATATTTTCATGGTTGCTGCATTCCACCGCAAAGGTGGCTGCATTTTCCTGATGGGTGAAGTAATTCTTATGTGTGTAATATTATGTACTGTTTTTCTTGTATTTTGACTTACAGGAGCTTGGTAGGCATAATTTACATGACTACTTTCCAAGCATACATCATATATACATGTGCATGTGTAAGCCTTCTATATCAAAATTGTACACACTTGGACTGAGGTGGAGGTGGAAATAGGAGACAGACTTGTTGAAAGTCTCTGGATAAGGATAAAAGGGGTAAAAAAACAAGGGTGATGTCATGGTAGGGGTCTACTACAGACCACCTAACAAGGAAGAAGAGGTGGATGAGGCTTTTTTTAAACAACTAACAAAATCATCCAAAGCACAGAACTTGGTGGTGATGGGGGACTTCAACTATCCAGACATCTGATGGGAAAGTAATACGGCAAGGCACAGATTATCCAACAAGTTCTTGGAATGCATTGGAGACCATTTTTTATTTCAGAAGGTAGAGAAAACAACTAGGGGAGCAGCTATTCTAGATTTGATTTTAACAAATAGGGAGGAATTGGTTGAGAATTTGAAAGTGGAAGGTAGCTTGGGTGAAAGTGATCGTGAAATGACAGAGTTCCTGATTCTAACAAATGGTAGGAGGGGAAAAAAGCACAATAAAGATAATGGATTTCAAGAAGTCAGACTTTGTAGCAAACTCAGGGAGTTGGTAGGTAAAATCCCATACAAAGCATCTCTAAGGGAAAAAACAGTTCGAGTGAGTTAGCAGTTTTTGAAGGAGACATTATTAAGGACACAAGAGCAAACTATCCCACTGCACAGAAAAAATAGGAGGTATTGCAAGAGACTGTGCTGGCTTAACCAGGAGATCTTCAATGATCTGAAACACACCCATACCCACACACAAAAAGAGTCCTACAAAAATTGCAAAGGATGAATATAAACAAACAACACAAGTATGTAGGGACAAAATTAGAAAGGAATATTTTGCCCTTCCCCCCCAACACATTCTAATAATTAATAGGAGGCGCTAAGCAATTTCTTAGTTTGCTTATCCCTAGTTAGTGCCGGCTCTGAGGTCTAGAAAATGAACTCTGAGGAAAGATTGAAAAAATTGGGTCTGTTTAGTCTGGAGAAGAGAAGATGAGGGGGGACATAACAGTTTTTAAGTACATAAAAGGCTGTTATAAGGAAGAGGGTGAAAAATTGTTCTCCTTAATCTCTGAGACTAGGACAAGAAGCAATGGAGATTTAGGCTGGACCTTAGGAAAAACTTCCTAACTGTCAGAGTCAGTTAAGCATGGGGACAAATTACCTAGGGAGCTAAGTTCCCTCTAAGCTGCGCGGTCGTGCAGCAGGCTATCAAGGGCCACACAGGCAGGGAGAGGCACCTCTCCCCTGGCCCTGGCCCCAGAGCTGCCCCAGTGGGGAGAGGCGCTCTCTCCTGGCCCTGGGCTGCTGCGGTGAGAGAAGGCTGGGGGGAGTCCTCTCTCCCCGCCACAGCCATGGGGTAGCCTGCACTCCAAACCCCTCATCCCTAGCCCCACCCCAACCCTCTGCCCTAGCCTTGAGCCCCCTCTCACACCCCAAACCTCTCATCCCTGGCCCCACTCCAGATCCCTCATTCTCCATCCTCCCACACCCAACCCTCTGCCCCAGACCTGAGCCCCCTCCCACATTCCGAACCCCTCGGCCCCACCCCTGCCACATATCACCTCCATATTGGTGCACATAACAAAATTCATTCTGCACATGGATGTAAAAAAATAGAGAGAACATTGCTAGAGAGGTTGTGGACTCTCCGTCATTGAAGGTTTCAAAGAACAGGTTGGACAAACATCTGTCAGGCATGGTCTAGTTATTATGTAGTCCTGCCCTGAGTGGACTAGATGACCTCTCAAGGTCCCCTCCCATCCTACACTTCTATGATTGTGTGTGTGTGTATAAATATGTATATAGTCTATCTATGACACATGCACATGTATATATGCACAGGAGTTTGGAAAGTGAAATATACATTCAATGTATCCATCCTACATTGATCAGTTAAAGATATCTGGCACTTTTTTTTATATATAAATCATGATTCATGCCAAATGTTCAAATGGCCTCCCTCACTGACATTCAAAAAGCAAGGCTTAGGGTAACATTTTTAAAAGCGACTAATTGACTTGGGAACCTAAAGGTGTGAAAGTCAATGGGACATGGGTTTCTATGCGTCTAAGGCCATATCTACACATACAAGCTTATAGTGGCACAGCTGTACTGATACAGCTGTGCCGCTGTAAGAGCGCTTGTGTAGCTGCGTTATGCTGATGGGAGAAAGCTCTCCCATCGACATAATAAAACCAGCCCAATGAGCAGTGGTAGCTGTGTTGGTGGGAGAGCATCTCCCACCGACATAGTGCTGTGCACATGAGCGCCTATGTCAGCCAAATGTATGGCACTCAGGGGTGTGGTTTTTTTCAAAGTTTTGCCGACATCAGTGCTAGTGTAGACATGGTCTTATTCACTTCTGAAAATATGACTTAGGCTTCTGTGTCACTTAAATGCTTTTGAAAATGTTTCCCTTGGTCACACAACATTTGTATTTGTACATGCAAATGGTTTTACCTGCAAATTTGGAAGGCTTAGTTATGTGTGCACTTTGAACATATAGCTCTTATTCAGGGGTGAAAGTAGAAATAGGGACTTCCTGGTACGGGGCTGGGTTGGGGCTGGCTCTGGCCCCTGGAAGGGGCGGGGCCTCGGGCGGAAGGGGTGGGGATAGGGAGTCAGAGCCAGCCTCGGCCCGCTCTGTACCGGTAAGTGCCCTCTCCCACTGGGGTAGCAGTGGCAGCTGGGGGCTCTGGCAGCAGTTTAAAGGGCCCAGGGCTCGGCCGCTGTTACCGTCCCAGGCCCTTTAAACCACTGTCGGAGCCCGCATCTGCTGCTGCTACCCCAGGGCTCCGGGGGCTATTTAAAGGTCCAGGGCCGTAGAGGCAGCATGAGCCCTGGGCCCTTTAAATAGCCCCCAGAGCCCCACCACTACGCCAGGACTCCCCTGCTTCTACTGCCCCGGCCCTTTAAATTGCCCCTGGAGCCCTGGGATAGCGGCGGGGCTTCGGCGGCTATTTAAAGGGCCCAGGGCAGTAGAGGCAGTGGGAGCCCCAGCCCTTTAAATAACCCCTGGAGCCCCGCCGCTACTCCAGGGCTCCAGCAGCAGGGATCTTGCCGCAATTTAAAGGGCCTGGGGCTCCAGCCACTCCTGGGAGCCCCAGGCACTTTAAATTGCCGCCTGGGGAAGCTGGGCCGTCCCGGTACGGCGCACCGGCTCTTGACGGTATGCCGTACTGGGGCGTACTGACTTGCTTTCACTTCTGGGAGGGCCGGGAGGGACCTTGAGAAGCCATGGGGAGAGAGCAAAGAAAGACGTATGTGTCCTTGGCAAACAATAGTGACACAGAAATTGCCACAGAAGAACTGACCCTGGGTCCATCTAGCCCAGTATCCTGTCTGTGACAGCAGCCGGCATCAGATGTTTCAGAGGAATGGGTAGACTATTTAAAAAAAAAATTGAAAAATTTAATTTCCTGAGTTGTGAGATGAAATAGTACTGACAAAAATATTGGTAGAAGAAGTTATTCAAGTGCAAAATAGCAAAATTTGTTTAATACTTAGTGAAAAATATTCAACTACCTTTATTCTTTACAAAGGGCATAACAGTTTCTAGTTAATGCTGGCCAGTACAGTTTGGTAGTAATCAAGATCACATGCTCAGGATTAGGGCCCCTATTCAGCAAAACACTTAGGTATGTGTTTAAGTCCATCCCTATTCAACTAGCCTTTGATCTCCAGCAAAACACTTAAGCAAGTGCTTAATTTTAAGCACGTGACTAGCCAGAATGACTTCAATGACACTGCTGATGTGCTTAATGTTAATGGTTTGCTGGATTGGAGCCAGAATGATTAGCACTTTGCAGGATGGAATCTCAAAGCACTTAAGCATGTGCCTGAAGTTAAGCACATACTTAATGTTGTGCTGAATAGGGATTGACTGCTGAACCGGGGCACAAGGCAGATTGTTATAATATCTTTTATGCTGGAAGTTTTATCTGGTTGTAGAAAGTACAGAGGCTGGGTCCCAGAGCCGAGAATGGAGAGGGAAATTTCTCCAGTTAGTATTAGAATGCTACTTTAACAAAGCATAAGAATGATATTGGGACAATGACTCAGATATTGAATATTATTTATTTCCTATTGCTTTGGTCATGTTAAGAATGTCACCCAGGACATGCTGGGGAAAATGTGTCTTTCTTCACATCCTGCTCAGAGAAGAGAGGCCCTAGGCAAGAGGGCCATGTCTAGCCAAATGGTTTAATTTGTAATAAGATACCAATTAAGCATTTCCCGAAGCTGTTTGCTAGTGAGTCACAACTACAGAGTCCAGAAACTTCCTAAAGAAAATGGGCTGCTCAAAAATGGAGAGGAGAGACCATCCAGCTGCAGTAAAACAACCCCATAAAAGGCAAATAATTAACTCAACAGTTACATTTTATATTTTTCAGTCTGATCTGATATTTACAGTAATGTTATGAAAATCTCTTTAGACCTACCATACTATTGACATTTTTAGACGTTAATCTTAGAAATGGTGTGTTTTAACCTGAGAAACTAGATTATAGTAAATAGAACTACTTATTTTTATACTTACAGGTGGTCCCTTACTACACAACCTTTGTGAGTGGTGCAACTTTGTGGGATAGAGGCATTTACCATCCTGCTGTAAGTACTATCTCGGTCCCACAGTATTGCATTAATTGTTGTTTTGTATCCTGTGCATGGCTGCTCCACCCACACCAGTTCTCCACTCCTGCAGCGATACTTTGTCTTTAAGTGTTCTGTATGGAAGGGGCCTTGTACAGGCCCACGGACAATGGGTCAGTATCTGGCTCAGAAAATATCCTCTGCTTGAGCTATTTCCTCTCCTTGCATTGAACAAAATGATGTGTGTATTAATTCTGGAATCAATGAGACACAGTCAAAGCTATAACTCAGAAACCACAGCAATGGACATGTCAAAAATACCTAGGTAGCTAACTCAACAGCATTAACACTATCCAAGTAAATAAGTGTCAGCAACTGGAAAGACAAGTGTCGGTTACCAGGGTGATGGATGCTGGAGACAGACAGAACTCAGCCTAGGTTTCGCAGGGATTCATTGTAATAAAGTGTCTTGTTACTAGACTAGCTGGACCTATCAAACTGCAACAAGAAAATATTTGACAGGAAACATAATCTTAACTTCTCCCCCTTACCCATACTACCTAACTCTTTAACTCCTTATTAGCTGAACAGTATTACTGCAACATCAATACCACACCAGCACACCTGAAACTCACGCTACAACTGTCTGGGATTTTTTTTTGTTAGTTTTTGTGCTTGTTTTATTTCTTGCTGTGTTATGGGGCATTTATATTCTGATCGGATTTTGAGCTGCTATTGATCACATTATTGGATAGCTTTCAAACTTCCAATCCCTTAAATACCCCCCCCCCAAAGGATTTAAAAAAAAAAAGACACCCCCCCCCCCCCCCCGAACAAATAAAACCTTGGAGTGCTCGCTCTGTGTAATGTTCCTCAGTGTTCTCTAGTATTATCACCTTTACCATTTAATGCACTATTCAAATGTCTATATACAGAGTATTTTAGGACTGTATAGATATTGAGATATTGATTTTATTATTCATCTGCTTGCTAAGAATCAAAATCAGCAGTATAGGTGTAATTTGCTCTTCAGTAGAGCTACAAAGCACAAAAATTACAAGAATAATTTCATCTTTCTCTTTCAAATAAAAATAAATAGCTGAGTTCATCAAGGAAATTGCTGACCTGCTTTTTCTTTCATTTGCTAATGATCCCCCTTTTCAGTGAATTAAGCTTGAGCCAACTGATTTTTCTGAAATGTGTACACTTACATCTAGTAAATTAATGTAAGTATGCCTATGAAGATGGTAGCCATAGGATAGTGCTTTTCGTTGCCATGGATCCATTGCAGGCCTCTCTGATTGTAGCTTGTTAGGGCTTTGTTTATACAAGTAGGAACTGAGGAAAAATGGTTTTCAACTATTCTTGTAATTTACATTTTAACAGTTCTAATTGTACTAATTTCCTCCCTATTTAGTGTGCCTGGTAAGGACAGTAACCTTCAGTGATGACCACATGATTCTTAAAGTTCAAGCCAAAGGGCTATGCTCTGCCCTCATTTATTTTCTGTGCGACCTTGGGAGTAAGGGGTTATAACTGATGATAGAAATTTAGCTCCCAAAGTCTCTTTGTGCAGAATAAATAGACCTGGCAACTTACTTTATCTTAGACTCATTACAGCCATCTAGAAGGTCGTCTACAAACATGTTCCTTTAGTGTGAAGATTACAAAACAATCACTTGAATTTTATTTTCTCCCTGACTTGATTACCTATGATGCTTGGTAGATTTTTGCCAGGGAACCGAACCTCCTCCCCCCTTCTTCCCCCCCCCCCGCTCCCACCCCTGATCCTGATTGTTTCTTTCAAAATACTCTGTTCATGTTTATGTTAAGCATTTGGCTTATTTTTGAGAAAACGTTGAGGCTTCTGTGACTACCACAGTAAGGTATCAAACCCTTGTAGCTGAGCTAGTTCCACTGGCACTACTGTTGGAGGAAGTCATAGGGACACAATGACCCTGAAAGTCTAGCATTGTAGGCTACTGGCTTAGATTACTGTACAGAGAGAAAATTACTGTCTAGAACAGCACCATGTATGTCGCCTGCTTGTAGGGCCTGCTGTGAGGGATATGAAGTGTGTGAAATCCTGCAGCGAACTGAGGAACCAGTATTATGATACATTGCCTTTTGCTGGTCCTATAGTTACCTGCACTAAAGGATCTGCAGAAATCTCTCCATATTTCCTGGCTGTATCTGTATCCTAGCAGGAATTCACACGCTTCATATCTCTCACTTTCTCTTTCTAGATATAGATAGCTACTGTATATCTAGAGAGATATTGGAGCTTATTCCGCCACCACGCTGGCAGTATGAAAGGGCTTTAAGGGGATGAAAAGGTGTCAATATAATTTCTGCCTACTTTAAGGTCCCTTTACACTAATAAAGTGGTAAAAAGGAACATTAGGCTAAATGAGAATCTTCCCCAAGTGTTTCTAAATATGCTAAGTGGCTTGTTTTGTAGTTGTTGTTGTTGTTTTCCATTCTGGTGATGAGCACCGTTAACCTGAATTTGGCTAGTTATGTTTAAAATTGTTCCAGACTGTCTGTGTCAAAGACAACATTAAGTGCTATAACTGAAATAAATTACTTCTGATTCACTATCACAAATACACATTAATAAAAAAAATAGAGCCTAAGTTTGTGGCATCTGATATGCCACATTATTTATCATTTATATTATTATTACTAAGTTATTTGTATGGTGGTAGCACCTCGGAGCCCTAACCATGGACTAAAATTCCATTGTGCAAGGCTCTGTACAAATACGGAACAAAAAGGTGGGCCCTGCCCTAAAGAGTTTACAATCTAAGACAAGAGACAACAGATAGATACAGATGGATGAGAGAGTACAAGAAAACAATGAGACCCTATCATGCTGCCCAATACGAAGTAGTCTCTGCACACCAGCAGCCAGACCATGTATTAAAGTTCTACAAGACCTAGGTAGAAAGTTCCAACTTTTGTTTGTTTCCTCCCTTCTTTTATTTTGTTCAGGTAAATCTTGCTGGTGGCTGTGTGTGAATCATAATATGTCCAGTCCAGTAATAATAATTTAGGTCACATCTTAAATTTTTACTTTCCACAGTCACTAGTATGATGTGAATGTATCAGAGTAGCTGCAGAAAACAGTTCAGGCAGGTACTGCGCACCGGTGTGTGTAAGCGGGAGGTGAGTGAAGGGGAAGAGAACTGGGCCACATACACCCCTCCCCTGCTGCAGCCCTGGATGATCCAGTACTGCGCAGGGCACACACCCTTCGGGGTCACTCGAACCCATGCGGCCTCCTCCTCCCCTCACCCATGTGGTGTTTGAGAGAGACACAGTGGAGAGGAACCAGCCAAAGCGGGAAGTAGGGAGAGCAGATACAGAAAGCAGTTCAAACAGGCACCTAAGGATGCAGATGATGTCATCAGACTGCTTTTGGCAGTTTTCACTTTGAACATTGTCTCTCCTGTGTTGATTGGCTGTTTGTTCCTTGCCTCATGGTCTTCAGCCTCTTGTCACTTTTGTGCCTTCCTTTGTCTTTCCATCAAGCTAATCTCTCCTAACATCACCCCACTGAAAGGATTTAAAAACAAATACAAAAAATCACTGAACTAACATGACATTTGCTGTCATTGTATTGTTCACTCTGCTTGTGTGATACCCCTTCCCTTACCCTGCATCTGTCTTGTCCATTTAGGTAATACGCTCTCTGGGGCATGAGCATCTTTTTCTATGTTTGTACAGTGCCTAGCACAATGGGACCCTATTAGTTGTTGGCCACTGTGCACTGCTGTAACAATAGATAGTCTGAGTGGGAGTCTAAAGAAAGAACAGGTTTATCAATGGAAGTATACAGAAATGTTCAAGGTATATGTGCTTTTACCAAACAAATTCACTGCAAGGTGGTGGGAAAGACAAAGAGGCAAGTGGTTTTACCCCTTATATTATCAACTTCTGGGAGGGATACGTACTACTTTTCTGCCAGTGGCTCATCTTTCTTTTCTCTGTAATAAATATAATCAAAGAGTTAAACACTGAGTTCACTTCCTGCCCTACTATAGCTTCTCTTCCTAAAAGTTGCTTTGCTATTAGAGGACACATTTGCTTGTTCTTCTCCTTTTCCCTTCTATCCTGCAGAGGTACTGCATGCAACACTGAAGTCAACAGATGTGATACTACTGCCCTTAGGTTTGCATAAAGTTAATGACAGTTGTACATGTAAGGGCTGCAGGCCCGTCCCCATGATTTAACTCCCCACCACCTGATCCCCGCTTAAAGGAACTAGAACCAAATAACTTTCTTGTTGGCTGGGAGAAGCAAGTCCTATACTCAACTCAATGGCATTTCTCTGTTTGTTTGGAACATGATAATTTTTGAATGTTGCATCCTATCAATCCCAGAATTTTAGGGGATGTTCTCAGCATCAGTGGGTGAAATCCTGCAGATTTTGGTGAAAATTGGAAAATACAAAGATGGAATGGGGGACACGCAGAGCCTCATGCATCTGGTTAGAAGACCCAGCAACTTCAGCCTCCTTGGAAATTGTTGAGATCAAAGTCCCAGTTGATGGCCGCCATTAACACCTTCCATCTCTCATGTCTGCCCATTCTTCTAATAGGGTTAAAAAATGTTCACACCATGAATGACTTATGAAAAGAAATAACAACGGTGGGAGGGATGAAGGGGCATAGGGGGCACACAGAATCCCTGGCAAATGGGGGGAAAATGAGGACCTGGGGAAGGGGGCAACGGGGGACAGGGAGTCCCTGAAATAAAAGGGGAAGAGAGGGTGGCAAATAGGGAACTGTGGGGAGGGAGGGAATGGAGTAGGGTGACCAGATGTCCCGATTTTATAGGGACACTCTCGATTTTGGGCTCCTATTACCCCCCACCCCCGTCCCAATTTTTCACACTTGCTGTCTGGTCATCCTAGAATGGAGGGATGCGAGGAACCCTTAGTATGTGCAGTGTGCATAGCCTACAGGAGCAACAAATTGACCTCTAGTTTAGTTAAACTTTTAAATTTGAATAGCACCTGCTGCAAAATTATCTTTAAAAGGAAATGAGCACTTTGAATGCTGCAGGTTGGATTCACCTGAACAGAACTCGGATGTCATCAATGCCCATGATCTTGTGAGCGTTCTGATTGTGGGCCAGTTTTGTGCGGTGCTTGCCATCTTGCGAAAAAATGTAA
This sequence comes from Trachemys scripta elegans, assembly GCF_013100865.1. Taxonomy (NCBI): domain Eukaryota; kingdom Metazoa; phylum Chordata; order Testudines; family Emydidae; genus Trachemys; species Trachemys scripta. Next base: position 98,059,477 of record NC_048298.1, read on the forward strand.
CTGTTCAGGAATTTTGCTTGAGCTGCCTGAAGATTCTCTTATGGCCACTAGAGGCCACTGTGCCACTTGTGCTGCTGGCATCCTTAGCAGCTGCCTGCTGTACTGGGGTGCCCCTGTGCACTCTGAGCAGGACCCTGGAGCAGGTGCAGCATAGCAATGCCTGTTCAGCAGTGTTAGTCCAGAAAGAAGGGGTTAAAGGAGGTAGTAGCCCAGCAGAAGAACCTCTCCTGTAGGTTGGAGATGGGGCAGCTGCTGGTGCTTGCCAGGGATTGGGAGCTGGGGCTGTGGAAATGGGGAGCTACAGAATCCTGCTGGGGTAATGGGGGTGGGGGTGGGATACAGGAATCTGCCAGTGGGGAGCAGGGAGGGGCTTGGGGCAGTTTTGAGGAGAGCAGCAAGATGGTGCACAGGGGAGTTGGAGCCTGTAAATTTGGGTGCACATTTTGTATTCATTTAAGGGTCATTTTTTGACTTGTAATTGTCAAGCAAAATCAGGAGGAAATCAAAACCAAACAGGCCAAAAATCATGAATTCTCTTTTAAATCTCACAATTTTGGAATTGTGACCCTTGGACTTGGAAATACAGGAACTCACACAGTAAGTCTGAAAACAAAACTCCCTTCTGGGGCTCATCCTGCCTCCATAGTTAGAAGCTCAGAAAGATGCTCCCTTGTAGAGGGTGCTACATTTTTTTTCTTTTTAATGCTTTGGAATCCAGGGTCTGACATGGGCAGTGCATGGTGGTCAACTAAAGCCCTAGATGCTCCCGCATGACGCTCTCTGCTGGGGAGCAAACTCAGTAAATCCTGGCTTAATGAGACGTCTGTGCATAAATGGAGCTCCTGTGGCATGCTCTCTGCATTCGCCAGAGTCTGTGGAAGGCCTTCAGTGCAAACTATGTAGCAGAGTTTTGGGGCTGACTGGAGATCTTTCTTTCTTTCTGTGGCAGACTCTTAACCTTACTTATCGTAGAGATGTTATACAGAAAGAATGGGCAAGGGCAGCATTAACTGGCACTCTGCACTCTCTGAACCCCCAGGAGACCTCCCAGAGTACCATTGCAGTAGGGAAACTCTAAGGCAGCATTGCCACTGAGCTGGCAGTGTTGTCTGTGCAGAGTCAGCGCCTGGATACTAACGCAGAGCATGGCTGCCTTGGCGCCTGGACTTCTTTGGGGTTCTGTCTGAGGGAGATGCCTTGCCCCCTGTCAACTGGCGCTGACTCCTTCTCTTTGCAGGAAGAATGAGTCTCACAATGTGAGTTTAAATTCAGAGTTTTTGTGATTAATTTTTCCTCATCCATGTCTCTGACTCAAAGGAGGTCATATGGCCCAGAAAGTATGACTGTCAAGAGCCAGTGGGCATTTCTTTGTAGTGACTTCTCCATCGAAGGGTGTTTTCACTCTGCCAGTGGATACTAAATATCTCTTGTAAAAAATAATTTGCACTCTTCCACTGAGACTTTAAAAATAACAAACACTCCCCGTTGTTCAGACATGAGCCAACAGTTTGTTGGCTCTGCAGTTGTAGAGCTGGCCATCCAGCAGAGGGAGCTAACAAACCCAGCTCCAAGCATTGTGCTGCATCACGGTTCAACTAAGGTTAGGGAGAAGAAATGCTATCTGCTGTGGCATGCTGTTTGCAGAATTACAATACCTACTCTCTAATTGGAGTGAATGCCTTGGAGTTAATAGCTATGTGGTTCACACCCAAGCAGGCAGTCCCCATGAGGGATGGTTGGGAATTTTTCAGCAAAACATTTTTTCATTGGAAAATGCCAATTTGTCGAAATTGGAACTTTCCGAGGAAACATTCCAACAAAACTTTAGTTGGGAAGATTTCTCAGGTCCAAGATAGAATTTTTGGGGGAGAAAGAGGTGGGGGGAAGAGAGAGAGAGAGAGAGACTGACCCATCTTTAGAATGGCTAGTGGTTAGGGAAGGCTGGGTTCAAGTCACTGCTCTGCCTGATTGGGACATCCCAGGTGAGTGCCCTGGCTATTGGCTATTTTTAGGTGGATCTGTCTCTGGGCTTTGTTGTGGAAAATTTTGGAAGGTCTAGTTTCATTCTGATGCAGAATGAAAACAAATGTGAAAACCTCAACTTTTGTTGTTGTTGCAAAACTGAATTCTTGTTTTCCAGCCAGCCCTTGTCTCTATTTCCCTAACCTGGTACTCACCAGGATCGATTCAAGAACAGCAAGGGCCCCCCGAGGACTTGCTTAGCTTGGGGCCCCTCCTAAGAGATCATTCCATCATTCATACATTATAAACATATACAATTAGCAAAAACTTCATCTGTAAATTTTCCCATTATTCACAGATGGGTGTGGGATAGGAGGACGGTGCAGGCTTGATGGGGATGGGCTGGGAGGACTGGGAATGTAGAGATGGGCAGGCTGGGTGGGAAGATGGCTGAGTGAAAAGGGCATGTAGGGACAGGTAGCAGCAAGGAAGAGGTGGTGGTGGAGGAGGTGCCTCATCGGGGCAGCATGAAGCAACAGGGGGCGGAGGAACAGGAACAGACCCTAGGTAGGTGAGCCCAGAGGAATGTTTGCTTGTGCCAGAAAACCCATAGAGGGTAGAGGAGAAGATGTGTCTTTGGGCAGGAGGCGGGCCTTGGAAGAATCCTCTCTTGGGACAGGAGTTGTCTCCTGGAGGCAGAGAGGCTGTTCCACTTGGAGTATCGTAGCCATGGTAAGAGGGACTGCAGAGGAAGCTCTACTAGGCCACAGCTGAGGGGGGAGGAGCAGAGTCAGGGAACAGGGGCCTTGAAGGAATCTCAATGAGAACAGTCCATGGAGGTTGGGGGTGGGAGAGAAATCCCAGCCCAGGTCAGGAATGGGTTGAGGAATCTGGAAGCTAGGGAAGAAAGAGGATATTGATACACTTTCCCTCTTGTGTATCTCCTGGCCCAGAATCCCCATTTGTCTTGCTTGGTTTTGGGTTGGGCTTGCAGCTCTGGGAAGCTCCAAACACTGGGCCAGGCCTGAAGGCTGTGGGTCTAAGATGCATAGAGTGAGCAGTTTGGTACTCTAGCACTTAGGACCAAGGTGGTATATTGGGAAGTAGCAAGCATGCACAAAACCCTTGTGCCCTATGCAAGTTTGCCCTATATAAGTTTGCCCAGTGGGGGTCCCTCTGTGACTTCAGGTTGTGCGGCATGTCAAGTCTGGCCCTACTGCTCCTCGTGGTCTGTTGCTATTATTGGTTGTGTTGTCTCAATTTAGGCTGTAACTTCACAATGGAAAATCTTGTCTTGTACATGAAAAGCCCAGTGCATACATAGGTGGTTGCAGTTAAAGGGCCTGACTCTTAATGTAATTATTTGCACCAATGCAATGTGAGTGCAACGTGGGTGTAAAACATCACCTGTCTGATGTGTTAGTGTTTGACGCTCATTTTGCGTTGATGTAAACTACTACCCAAGATTCAGGCCCAGCCTTTTTCTACCAAAGTGCACATTTTTAGCTGTTTGAGATTTTCCTGTATATATACTGGAAACTTCTGTATTTCATTGTGAGATATTATTACTGATTTGCAATGTGGTAGCACCAAGGAGCCCCGACCATGGACCAAGACCCCAGTGTGCTAGGTGCTGTACAAACGCAGAACAAGAAAGAGTTTACAGTCTACGTAACTTATGAAAAGAAATAACAATGGTGGGAGGGATGATGGGGCATAGGGGGCACACCTCCTGCTCTACGTAACTTATTAAATCTAATTATATAATTGTAACTTTGAATATCCCTAGCTAATATATTCTAATATATTTATTGGCTTATTAAGTGCCTTTACTGTTGCTGGAGCAAGTTTTATACATAAACCCTCACATTCCTAAAAGCTGCATCAGAAATCTAATATTTGTCTAATGACACCACTGACATCACTTTTACGTTTCCTTTAAGGCTTGTAAGAAATGCCTCGGATACACAAGTAACATAATATTTAGCTATTTGCAGATGGAGATTGTCCTTACAAATGTATGGAATATCAAATTGTGACAGGCTATATTAGTTGAATGTTTCTAGTGTGATAACCATAAGGAAAAAAAGGCTAACAAGGTTGATATCTAAGAACGTGCAATTAGCCTTGAAAATTAACCACCTCATTAATATCAGTGCGGAAAGTTTGCATTACTTTTGGTTTTGGACCACCATTTAGTTCAGTCTACATTGTCAGAGTTTTCCTCACAACCAGGAGGACTGGAAAGTTAGGCCGAAATTTTCAAAAGTGACCTCTAATTTTGAATACCTCTAATTTTTGGTTCACTTTAGACATCTAGGGGCTGACTTTCATAGGAGATGAGCACCAACAATGCTGTTGATATTCAATTGAAATTTGAAGTAACTCTGCTGAAGTCAATGGAGCTACTCTGGATTTACACAAATGCCTAAATTAGCCCCAGGTGTTACTTGTTCCTTTGGGCTCAGATTTTTAAATTACCTCTTAGGGTATGTCTGTACTGCATATTAACCTCTGGCTGAGACTCAGTTTTAAGCCCAAACACCACTACCGTTCACACATAAAGCCTTCTGACTCAAGTCAGAATCCTCTCAGGACTCAGGCCTGTGAACTCACTTAGGGCTGAATTCCACTGTGGCATGGATCCAAGCCCACTCATTTCACAGTGTGACTGCTGCTCAAGCCTGGGGACACCACGTTTGTGTCCAGAGAATCTGGCAATGCTATCCCACAATCCTCTAGGCCTGTGTCTCCTGGCCCTTCTATGCCCATACTTCCCACTTGATATAACTGCATAATTACAATGGCATAATTACAAATACTATGTCATTCCCTCTCTCCATTGCATTGTGAAGTCCCATTATGAGGGCACACACAGCATCCCTGACTTCTGTTGCATGTGTGAATCCTGCGCTGGTAAATGATTGGTGCACTTTCTGGTTGAGTATACTGGTCCAGCAATCCATCTGTGTCTTGAGTCCACTCCTAGGAAAATGGCTCACTTTTGTCTTCACAGATGTGGTATAGCACACAGCAGGCCACAAAAATGCAGATGACATCCAAATGGTTTTGAAGGCAGAGATTTCAGTCTGCCCAATCCACATACCATCACCGTCCTACAGCTTCTGAACATGTAGTTGATCCTTCTTTTTTTTTTTGTTCAAGCCCTCTGTGATCAGAGTAGAGTTTCATAAGCCATGGCAAAAGGGTTTTTGGGGTCCCCTAGAATAACAGTGAGGACAGTGACTCCATTTATAACAATATTTGGTGGGAATAATGTCCCACCTTGTCCATGAAGGTAGAGTCCCGATTTCAGTAAAACCCTGGTGTCATGCATTCTGCCAGTACGCCCTATGTTGGTGTCCATGAACCTGCATCTGTGGTTGACCAGAGCCTGCATAACGATGGAGTAGTGCCCTTTGTGATTTTATGTACTCATGTTCCTTTTGGAGGGCAGTCTGTGAGCATGAGAGTCTCATCAATAGCCCCAGCGCAGTTTGGAAATCCCATTCTCATAAAGCCAGCAGTTACTTCAGGAACATTGTTTCTGGCCAGCACCTTTGGGTAAATCATAGTCCTGATCACCTCTCAAACCTCCACCACCACAAGCCCTGCAGTTGACTTGTCAACACCAAGCTGGTTAGCCATTGACCAATAGCAGTCTGGAATAGCCAGCTTCCAGATGGCTATAGAAATCTGCTTCTGGACCAGTATGGTCTCCCTCGTGTGTGTCCTGACGCTGGAGGGTTAGGGCAAGCTGATCACACAGCTCCTTCATGTGAAAGTTCTGGAGCCCCTGCTGGTCATCCCAGGTCCATGTGACAATGAGATCCCACCAGTCTCTGCCTGTGAGCGGCCTACATATGAGGAATCTATGGTTATGACAACAGGCATGAGCAGCATCAGCTGCCATGTTAGTACCCCTCTCTGAGGGGTGCCTTTGATAGGACAAATACAGTTGCCTACATGTGCACCAGCATCTGACAGATGTCCTGCCCAATTCCCAAAATAGGAGTGAAAGCATGAGCAGAAGATCTTCCACTGGTCTTAAGTCCCTATTGCTGGCTCCAGTCGCAGGGAGTGTGCAGACCCCAAAATGGTTCCACTGGATATGTTGATGGGCCACAGGATGAAAAGCCAAGTTCTGTCATAATACACCATGAACCAAGGCCTAGAGCAGCTACAGCTAGCAAGGGCAGTAAGAACCCTGGGATACGCCCCAAGAACCAACAAGGTCTGACTTGGGTTTGCGTAGTACAGTATGGACACATCAGCACAGCTATGAAGCAATGCAGTGTGGACACTCAAGTGCGAGCTTGGAAAAACAGGTCTGCAGACGTGAGTCCCATAGTTTTGGGTTTATTATGCAGTGTAAACATGCCCCAGGGTGGGATTTTCAAAAATGCTGAGCATTGGCCTAACTCTGCTCCCACTGAAGTCAAATGGCAGCTTTGAAACTCCCAACTGTACTGAACAATTAGTTTGTAACGTTAATTTTGTGTAGTTGCATTTTGGATATTGCACTTTGTATTACCTTAAATTGTTCTGAGTGAAACAAATTGAAATACAAATATTAGAAGCATCATCAAAGATTGCTGTCTAAGCCATGGTCTAAATGATTGTGAGAGAAAAAATATGATGAATAAGATGAAAGAAAATTATTGGAAAACTGGTCTAACTGATAGACAAACTATGGAGCGTTTCTCTTCAAGGGAATAAATCATACATTATAAACATAAAATAATAGGAAATTATCATATAGGGTTATGTTAGGTTACTCCATATCATATGATGTGAAGGAAATATACAACAGGGATCGAGATGCATGGACCAAAAAAAAAAAAAAAAAAGCATAATCTTCCCTCCAGGTATAAGTGACTCAAATTCAGATAAGAGGCAGGTCCTTTGAGAATGCTCCCTTTCAGAAATTACTCTCATATAAAGTATCTTCATCTCAGCTGGGGTCTGAAGGGTAGGCAGTATGCACTAGCTTATCTTCAAACATGTAGTGGTAACAGCATGTGAACAACCCCCTGCAGCTAAATCAGATAGTCTGGTGCCAACCTCCACTTTCTATTAAGCTCCTGTGCAGACTTACAGGGTTGATCTGTCAAGACTCTAAAAGTATAACTGTTTAAAATTACAGCTATCCTTGATAAACAGTATACCAGCACACTAGTGAGTGAGGGATGTAACCAGACTGGGACACCCAGCAGTCCCTGGGGTTCTAATTTTACATTTTCATACATCTAGATAATAATAATACGTAACAGCTCTATGCTTCCTCCCTGCCCCCCATCCATAGCTCTCAAAGCATTGTACAAAGGAGGGGTAGGAATTGTTTATCCCAGTTTTACAGATGGGGAAACCGAGGCACAGAACTAAAAGGCAATTAGCATAGTCCTCTTTGAAACAGGACTGCATTACCACTAACTAGGCACCTTTTGGTTTGTTCCAGCAGTGTCCCCATAGGGGAGTTAGCAGCATAGCTTTGGTGCACTCTGCAATTCACCTCCATCATCCGCACTGCAGCGCACTGTACGCAAGCCCAAAGCAGCAGCAGTAGTGCATTTTTTCGATTGATAATCAGTGACATGTTAGTGAGTTCTGAATCTTTACATTAGAAATTAAAGCTTTAGTTGAAGAGGAAATCAGAGATTTCAGATTTTAAAAACAGATGACTCCATAGTGTTTCATGGCCTGGATTCTATGGTATAAGTAATAGAAGGTGACGCTCTTGACCCTACTCATAGAGGCACTTCGAAGGCTTTCAGAGCCAGACTGACTAAATTCCTGTGGACAATTGACTTAAGAAAGCCACATCTTTTGAGCTTTTGTTTTTCAGGTTTTATTAATTTCATTTTTTGGAGTTTATTTTTAGCAAATTGTGAGGTTTATGTAGATGTCCCCAAATCAGGGTTTTTCAGGGCTATTCTTTTTGCATATACTGGTAATGAGTATCTCTCTGTAATGTTTCTGTGATGGTGCTTACTCCCAGCACTTGTTAGTCAAGGGGTTAAGAGCCAGGGAGTGTGCCTGTGGATCGATAGATTGCCTCATCACCAGAGGGGGTGGGGCTAGATAATCAATAGACATTTGGCCCTATAAAGAAGCTGAGGGAACTTGGTGGGGGTGGAGGGGAAGACTGCAGAGGAGATAGGTGAGAAACCCACAGAGAACAGGTCAGCCCAGGGCAGAAGAGTAGTTAGTTCAGCAGAGAAAGGAGAAGCCAAAGGCCTGAGAACCAAAGGGAGGCTGTGTTAAGTACAAGCTGGGGAGAAGCAGCACAAGAGTTCTTGGAGGTAGAAAGCAACTCAAGGAAACAGAGTCATGTTTGAAGAAGCAGACCTAGCTGCTTAATACAGGGTCCATGGCCCGGAACCCGGTCTGAAGCACAGCCCAAGTGTGTGTGTATTTGGGGGGGTGGGGAGCAAGGGCAAGAAGGGAAAAGCACTGCTACATCACTTTAAAACTGTCCCAGTATTGTACTGCTGCTAAATGGCCTTACATTTATCTCTGTACTCCTGAGTTACTCTAGCAGGATGACCCTTAGCTTGGGCAGTCTTCTCTGTGTTATAACTCTCACATTCCAAATTTTAATATTCATAACTTTAAAATATGGAACTAATTTTTTTCCAAACATGAATTTTTCACCCCTTCTTCACTGAGAATTTATGAAACACAACCAGCGTGAAGTGTTTAGCTTCAGTTATTTTTGAGTTATATGAGCGTGAAAAATAGCACATGGAACATAAGATATAGGGAGGGTATTTCCCCTTTTTCCCCCACTGCCACAGTGCATTAGTCAAACTGTTGAGCCAATTTTGCTAAAATTTTAAAAAACTAACTTTTGGGCTGAGACTATCATCAAGTGAACTATTCAGATCAGAATTCGAATTTGGCTCCTTTTTCTATTGATTAAATTATCAATAATCATTTATTTTAATTTAACAAATGCATTCGTTATTCCAAATAATTTGACAGATGGTTCCATATAGATCTATTTCAGTTTATAGATTGCCTATGAGTTCATCACCATGACTTGTACGGAGTGTTCATTGTCAGTGATTTGTCTCCTAAACCTGCTAGGAGTTGTCAGGATGTGATCATTGCTGGCACAAATATTTGTGCATGTGCTGTGTTGGTAGGCCCAGAGGCTTGGATTTGGATCCCACATTTCACACCATGTCATGGTGTGGTGCAGGCAGGAACAAGGAACACACAGAAGCACATATGGGTTCTTTAAGAGTAAGTGATTTATTTATGCTATCCGGGAAGTGGGACATCAGTGTCAGAACTACTTCTGGGTGCAGAGAGATCTCCAATATTAACACTTTCAATGCCTACCGTCATAAGTTCATCCATTCACATGAATATTTGGAATACTCTCTGCAAACATTCTCGTGCACAGGCATTCAGTTGCACGAATGTTTGTTAAAAGTGAATAAAAGTGCTTGGCAAACACCAGTGAAACGTTTTTTTTTTTTTTTTTTTTTAATAAATTCAAATAAATGTTTGTTGAGTATTTGTGGTTCCCACTCCCACACACAATATTTGACTTATTGAGACCAAGCTCAGACCAAGTATACAACATTTCATCTCCAAAAAATCTTTTTTTTTTATGTTATGAGAAAATGAAAAGGGTGGTTGGAATAAAAATTGGAATTCAGCCTTAACACAGTGTCTACCACAAACATTCTAAAAATGGCTCAGGTAGGTGACTCAGTTTTTCCAAGGAAATAAATGGACAAAATAGCAGCATTAATTATGGATGTGGCCTAATTTATTAGGTAAAGTTCAAAAATAGTAAAATATATACATAAAACAAATGAATACACATATATTTGAAGTAGTAAACCATATAACATACAATGGTGTAGCACAGGGAGAAACATGCAGTAAGTTTTTCCCAGTTTTTTTCTTTGAGATATCTGTATATGAAGGTATGTTTTCTTTCAAAAGAACAGGCTAAATAGCCTATTAATGCTATACTTGTAATATTAGTACAAACCCTTTCAAGACAGATTACAGTATTTTGATTCGTTACTCATCAGTATGTATAATTATCGTTTAACAATATTATGAAGGGCTGATGAAGAGAAGCAGGTGTTTAAACATGCAGTGCCAGTAGGTTTGACACAGCGTCTCATTCTCTTTATGTGTACTTTTAAAAGACATCTATTGAAGGAGTGAAAACAGTGGGGCACTGCACAATGGTAAGTGTTTGCTAAAAAAAACCCCTCCATATGGTAGATGTTTAGTTAATTTTTAGATCACTTTAAAATAAATTAACAAGGATGTTGTTTTTATAATAGTAATATTTACATCAAGAGAAAAGGGAGGAATGTATGTTAGACTTATAGATAGCCAGGTATTGGTATACTCAGATGGACTTTCTACCTTCAACATACCTTTGGGCATCAGTATAACTAACTAACTTGTAACTTGAAAAAGGACAATGTGGTGTTTAGTTACCAAATTAATTTCTCTCACAATGACTGATTGACAGGCTGTGCCAAATATCATTTCAATCCTCTAATACCCAGGTGTTCTACAGACCTACAGATATTTAAGCACAAGTAACTTGTCTCACACAAATAGTTTAATTGAATGTAGTGGGACTACTCATGTGAGCAAAGTTACTTGGCTGCATAAATGTTTGAAAGATTAGGGCAATTAGGAATATGCTGATAAGTGTGTTACAAATGCCTAAGCGTAAATAGAAAAACAATGTTTATCTTACGCAGCTAATTATTTCTGTGATGTGGCAACAGTGCTAGGGACCAATGTGTAAGTCCTCATCTTTCTATCAGACAAAGTAGTAACCAGCCCAGAAACAGGGTTCTTATGCTCAGTCCCCACTCCTCCTCCTCCTCCTCTTCTGTGTGTAGATATGCTTCCCTCTTGAGAACTTCCAGAGCCAGATTTAAAAACTGTATTTGGCCTATACTTCCTAGTTACTTTACTTGATCCTGCCTGCCTCCATTGATATCCTGGTAAGGTGTTCATTCCGGTATTGTCCCATCACAGAACACAATTAGGGAAGAGAAAAGAATCTGCTTTTTTGTGATAGAGCAACATCATTTTGAATGAATAGGTTTGACTAGCAATGATGGTATCCAGGAAGGGATGGATTCAGTGGCAGATTTAGAGTTAGTGGGGTGCTGTGTGCAGCTTCATTTTTGGGGCTTCCCCTCCCCACAGGACCCAGCCAAGAAAAAGAAGATTCTCTCTTATCCCCCATCCCCTCCCCCCCATTTTTCATTTCTTTCTTCATCCTCCTCCTATATTATAAGTAATAGGAAGTAAATGAAAATAAAGTGAGGTACTTTGATTGGGGTAGGGGGTTGGGGTGGTTGGGCTCTGTGAGGGAGTTTGGGTGCGAGGTGTGGGCTCTGGGCTGGGGCAGGAAGTTGGGGTGTTGGAGAGGTCAGGGGGGCAGCACTTACCTTGGGCAGCGCAGCTCCCAAAGCGACCGGCACATCCCTCTGGCAGTGGCTCCTAGGTTGGGGAGGGCAGGGGGTCACTGTGCGCTGCTGCCCGCAGGCACTGCCCCCACAGCTCCCATTGGATGCAGTTCCTGGCCAATGGGAGCTGCGGAGTCGGCGCTTGGGGCAGGGACAATGCATGGAGACACCCTCTCCCCACCAGGGGCTGCAGGGACACGTCGGCTGCTTCCGGGAGCGGCGCTGGTGTGGAGGGAGGCAGCACAGGCAGGGAGCTGCCTTAGCCCTGCTGCGCTGCTGCTGGTCCGTCTCTGCGCGCCCCTTGGGGGGGGGCAGCGGGTCTCCATGCGCTGCCTGGGGCGGGGGCAGCACCTCCCCCCAGCTAGGGGCATGCAGAGATGTGTCAGCAGCCGGCTGATTTTGGGAACAGTGTGGGGCCAGCCTGCCTGCCTGAGCCCTTCTGTGCCGCTGGCTGGGACTCGGGAGCAGGTTGTCAGATGAGATTTGTCCTGCATTTTGGGGACCCAGTGCCACTGCACTGTTTGTTTCATGGTAAATCCTCCTTTGTAAGGAGTAACTGTGGAGAAACTCTGATGGGCTGGGCGAAAATGGAAGGGATAGGCTAAACTCTGGTGAGCTAAGTTGAGTGGAAGGATGATCCAGTGGTTAAGCCAGTAGCCTGGGATTTGGGAGACACATGTTTAATTCCCTGCTCTACTACAGACTTTGTGTGTGAGCTTGAGTAAATCAGTTAGTCCAGTGGTTCTCAAAGCCGGTCTGCCGCTTGTTCAGGGAAAGCCCCTGGTGAGCCCTCCAGTGGGAGCCGCAATCGGCCAATCCTGCGGACACGGCAGGTAAACAAACCGGCCCGGGCCGCCAGTGCCTTTCCCTGAACAAGCAGCGGACCGGCTTTGAGAACCACTGAGTTAGTCTCTTTGTGCATTAGTTCCTCATCTGTAAAATATGAATGCCAATATGTATGTACATCACGGTGGTGTTGTCAGGATAAATATGCTAAAGTTTGTGAGGTGCTTGGATGGGGGCTGTATAAGTACCTGATGGAGTGGTTGAGCTGCATCTCTGATCACCACAACTTTATAATAATTATTAATTTTTATGAAGGCTGCGATTCTTTCATGGAGGTTGTGGAAGTCACGGATTACGTGACTTTCTGTGATTTCTGTGACTTCCACAGCGGATGGTGTGGCTGACTTCACGGCTGCTGTTTGAGCGACCCGTAGCCAGCTGATCCGGCAGTCCCCGGGGCTAGCAACACTGGCCGCTGCTCAGGAGGCCTAGGGCCAGCTGGCTCTGGGGACGCCTAAGCAATGGCTGGTCCCGTGGACCACCTGAGCAACGGTCCTGGGGGCCACCCTGGAGCCAGCTGCATCAGCCACTGCTCAGGCAGTCCCGGGCCGCTGGCTCCAGGGACCACACGAGCAGCGGCCAGTGCGGCTGGTCCTGGGGACTGCCCAAACAACGGTCCTGGGGGTGACCCTGGGGAGTATCTGAGCAGCAGTCCCAGGGGCTACCCTGGGGCCAGCTGCATCGGCTGCTGCTCGGGAGACCCTGGGCATCTAGCTACGGGGACCGCTGGATGTGGCTGGCTCTGGGGAGGGCCTGAGCAGTGGTCCTGGGGTGCCCTGGGAACCGCCCGAGGAGCAGCGGTCCCAGGGCAGCTGGAGTAGCAGTCCCAGGGCACCCAGAGGCCATCCAGAGAGCAGTCCCGGGGGAGCAGCGGCTGGAGCAGGACCCCCAACCAGCAGGGGTGCCCCGGAGCAGCGGGGCCCCAGAAGTAGAGATTTAGTCAGGGGTATTTTTGGTAAAAATCATGAAGAGATCAAAGGCCGTGAATTTTTATTTATTGCCCGTGACCTGTCTGACTTTTACCAAAAATACCCATGACTAAATCTTAGGCTTAATTATTATTAACCATCATAGTGTGATTATTTTGGGGAGGGTTGTTATCAACTTTATTTAAACTAAAAAAGATGTATTTTATTTTCTGTACATCTCTTTCTGTATGACTCTTGTTAAAAAAATAATGTGTTAATTAAATTTGAGACTGAATTCCTTGGGGGAGAATTGTATTTCTCCTTCTCTGTGGTTTTACCCACATTCTGTCATGTATTTTGGATTACGGTAGTCTCAGATGACGACCCAGCACATGTTGTTCGATTTAAGAACACTTTCACTGCAGATTCAGTTTGTTTACATTTGCAGGAGATAATGCTGCCTGCTTCTAGTTTACAATGTCACCTGAAAGTGAGAGCAGGCATTCGCATGGCACTGTTGTAGCTTGGAGTCACAAGATATTTACGTGCCAAATGTGCTAAAGGAGTCATATGTTCCCTTGATGCTTCAGCCTTCAGTCCAGGGCACATATGTCCATGCTGATGACAGGTTCTACTCGATAACAATCCAAAGCAGTATGGACCGATGCATGTTAGTTTCATTATTTGGGTCAGAGGCCACCAGCAAAAGGTTGATTTTCTTTTTTGGTGGTTTGAGTTCTGTAATTGCCACATCGGAGTGTTGCTCTTTTAAAACGTCTAAAAACATGCTCCACACCCTATCCCAATCAGATTTTGGAAGGCACTTCAGATTCTTAAACCTTGAGTCGAATGCTGTAGCTATCTTTAGAAATCTCACATTGGTAACTTCTTTGCGTTTTGTCAAAACTGCAGTGAAAGTGTTCTTAAAATGAACCACATGTGCTGGGTCATCATCCGAGACTGATATAACATGAAATATATGACACAATGTGGGTAAATCAGAAAAAGGGACATATAATACTCCCCCCAAGGAGTTCAGTCACAAATTTAATTAACACATTATTTTTTTAATGAGCGTCATCAGCATGGGAGCATGTCCTCTGGAATGATGGCTGAAGCACAAAGGGGCAAACGAGTGTTTAGCATATCTGGCACATAAATACCTTGCAATGCTGGCTACAAAAGTAGGGGCATTGCCAGCAGATTGAGAGAAGTGATTGTTCCCTCTATTCAGCACTGCTGAGGCCACATCTGGAGTATTGCGTCCAGTTTTGGGCCCCCCGTTGCAGAAAGGATGTGGACAAATTGGAGAGAGTTCAGCGGAGGGCAACAAAAATGATCAGGGGGCTGGGGCACATGACTTATGAGGAGTGGCTGAGGGAACTGGGCTTATTTAGTCTGCAGAAGAGAAGAGTGAGAGGGGATTTGACAGCAGCCTTCAACTACGTGAAGTGGGGTTCCAAAGAGGATGGATCTAGGCTGTTCTCAGTGGTGGCAGATAACAGAACAAAGATCAATGGTCTCAAGTACAGGTGGGAGGCCTAGGTTGGATATTAGGAAAAACTATTTCACTAGGAAGGCCGGAATGGGTTACCTTGGGAGGTGGTGGAATCTCCATCCTTGGAGGTTTTTAAGGCCCAGCTTGACAAAGCCCTGGATAGGATGATTTAGTTGGTGTTGGTCCTGCTTCTTCCAACCCTAATCTTCTACGATTCTAAAAAGAGGGCAGCATTATCTCCTGTAAATGTAAACACAGTTCTTTGTCTGAGTGATTGGCTGAACAAGAAGTAGGACTGAGTGGACTTGTGGGCTCTAAAATTTTACATTATTTTATTTTTGAATGCAGGTTTTTTTTTGTACATAATTCTACATTTTTAAGTTCAACTTTCATGAGAAAGAGATTGCACTGCAGCACTTCTATTAGGTGAATTGCAAAATACAATTTCTTTTGTTTTTTTACAGTGCAAATACTTGTAATCAAAAATAAATATTAAGTGAGCACTGTACACTTTGTATTCTGTGTTGTAATTGAAATCAATATATTTGAAAATTTAGAAAACATTCAAAAATATTTACATAAATGGTATTCTGTTGTTTAACAGTGCGATTAATTGTGCGATGAATCACAATTAATTTCTTTAATTGCTTGGCAGCCCTAGTAAATACCTTGTAAAACTGGCTACAAAATTGCCATGTGACCGCACGTTCTCACTTTCAGATGACATTGTAAATAAGAAGCGGGCAGCATTATCTCCCGTAAATGTAAACAAACTTGCTTGTCATAGTAAGAAGTAGGACAAGTGGACTTGTAGAATCTAAAAAATTTTTTGTTGTTTTGTTTTTGAGTGCAGTTATGTAAAAAAAATCCTACATTTGTGTGTTGCACTTTCATGAGTGCACTACAGTACTTGTAAGAGGTGAATTGAAAAATATTATTTCTTTTATCTTTTTTACTGTTCAAATATTTGTAATAAAAAATAATAATATAAGGTGAGCACTGTACCCTTTGTATTCTGTGTTGTAATGGAAATCAATATATTTGAAAATGCAGAAAAACAATCAAAATATTTAAATACATGGTATTCTACTATTGTTTAACAGTGTAATTAAAACTAATAATTGTTTTAAATCTTGTGATTAATCACAATTAATTTTTTTAATAGTTTGACAGCTCTAGTTTAGACTAATGATCATAATAGATCATTCTGGCCTTAAAAATCTGTGAATAAAAAATAAACACAAGGAAGTATTTAATGATTATTTCTCTTTTTTTTTTTTGCTTCTTATCTGCAGGGTTTTTTTTATTCTTGTGTGGTATTGTAATACTTATAAAAACTGTCTTTTTGAAGTGACTGATTTAGGCTAGACCTTAATACTACCTTCCCTGTTGTTTATTGTTAATTTCCAGTAGACACACATTTTCACTAATCCAAATGTTATAATTACATTCAGTAAAGTCACAGTGACAAGGTATTTCTGAATTCCTTCCTGCAAAAGAGATCTTAATTTCATAATCATTATTGTATATCATTGGTTTATAGCCTGGAATTGTTATATAAGTGGTGCACAGAAGGCTGATTTTTTTTTTCATCTGTCATTCATCTTGTTATGTTAGTTCACGGAATGCTTGTATTGAATAACTTGAATAAAAAAGCTTTTATTTTACATTAGTTTTGTCCAATACTTTTGATTGGCTAATAATTTATTATCCAAAAGTTGTATTTGACTTTTAGGATAATACATATTGAAGCCCAAATTCTACAAAATCCATAAGCATGTGCTTAACCTTCAAGCATGTGAGTAGTATGGGACTGTTCACATGGTTAAATTTTAACATGTTTCATAAGCGTTTTGCTGAATCAGGGCCTGAATGAATATCTTCTGAGTACCAATTTGGAGACCAGTTTTCGGCTACTGATATTGTATTTTCATTTCATGTGTAGATTCCATCTCTTACTAGTAAGTATTAATAAACTAGGGTCCTATCCTGTGAGATGCTCTGCGCCTGTGTTAGAATGGACAACTGCTAAAGATCAGGCCTCAACACTGTATTTTACTTGGTAATACAACTGATGGAAAAAGAGCAGAAACTTTTCACACATTTTTTCACAAAAACTTTCATTGAAAGTCAAAACAAGTTCACCACCTTTACTTGATACGTGTATTCATCTGTTTGTGTTTTAAGCTGGTTAGCTGTGAATTATTTCCTATTGCAGATGGCTCCAAATGTCTTTTTCAAATTGCTTTTTTTCTCTCTACATGTAGCTGTTTAGCTTTCATCTCTACTGTGCATTTCACCTAATCAACCATTTTGCCTATTGTAAAGTGCTATATAGAATTTGCATAGAGAGATGGTTGTGTAAATGTCAATTCTTTTAAAGGCAGTATTTGGCTTGTGGAAGTATTTGGCGTGGGGACAAATACAGATGGTCAGAGTTGACTTTGTCAAATTAATTTGTCATAAGGCTTGCCAGGTGGTTGATTCATATACCTAGGCGGATCTCTACTTTGTGCATCTCCTAAAGTCTACAGGAGACTGGCTCCTCTCCTAAGAGTCTTAGAAGAGACGCATTAGTGAAATGCTTCTTCTGCAGATCTTAGGACATCAGGAGGAAGGGGGAGAATTACTCCCTCCCCCTTTTTATTTTTATTCACTACCCAGTATTGTGTTATGATTATTTTAAAACTAAGGAAATTCTCACACATACAAAAATGTGTCAAAGTGAAGTTAAGATTGCAATAACTGATCAGTGAAATGAGCTCACTCCCCTTGCCTGCTTGTACACATACACCCTCTCTCCTCCCTTCTTCCCAGTCAAGACTGCACACCAAGTAGTGAAGAAAAGTTAGTTGACATTGTTTCTATTTTTCATTGAAGTTTGAAATTTCAGTGAAAATGTGCATGTAAATTTTCAACTAGCCGGTAGGTTAAATTCCATCAGGTATTTCCCTGTGGGGTAGCCATGACTCTATAGTACCCCACCAAAGCCTATAGGGACCTAAGCACCTGGTGTTCAAAAGAGGTTCAATTTGAGGATGCTGCTGCTTCTGTTACTTAGGCTCCTCTTTGCCCATTTCAGTGTCATGCTTTCTGGCCAATATTTGCCATTTCTATCTGATCCTATAAGCAGAAGAATTGATAACACCATAAGTGTGAATGAGCCTTTCTCTCATCCCTATTAATTACTTCATAAAACATAACATTTGTCAGGATAACAATGCTCCTGCATTGTTTAATGAACATGTCATCATATTCATTTCCAAAACCTAGAAACAGAGCTACAACTTTTGGACTGAAGTACGATTTTGTCAGTTTGTTCAAAAAACGTAGGGCCCAATTTTGCAAGATGGGGAACATACTGAAGTCAATGGACGCTGAAGGCATTCAGCACTGCAAAAAAATGGATCTTAAAGGCAAGATCCTGCAGTCAATACTATGGCAAGATGACTCCCATTAAGGTCATTGTGAGTTTTGTTTAAGTAAGAATGGCAAGACTGGGATCTTAGTGTTACTTTAATATGGCTTTTGTGTGTTGATAAAAATGCAACTTCTCATACAAGTTGCATGAGAATTGATATTTAACTTTTTGGCCTTTAAGAAATTATACTTTGACATTAAGTTTAACTTTCCTGGCTAATGAAATTATCTTGATGGAACAGCCCAAGTAAATAATAAATACAGTAATTCTTCTTTGCCTATTGTGTGCTTATACTATTCATAATTTTTAGGACCATAGATATTAGATACACTTACGTAAGACTTAACGAACAGTAATTATCTTTTGGCTAAAGAAAAAGCCCAAACAAATGCTAAGCTGCATTATCGCTTGGCTTCTGACATGAGCTGATAATCAGATTTTCTTGCTTAAATCCATGGTGCTTGAACAATGCTACCCACTGTCTGTCCTTCCTGATATTACCCTTAATTAGAAAGAACAGAAACACAAATCTGAATTATTTCAAAATCTGGTTTCCATGGTCAGTGGTTGGAAGGGCTTAACTTTATTACAAATAAACCTGGCTTTATTGACTAATGAAATCTGAAATACTAGGCCTGTAATAGTAGATAGTGTAATAGTATGGTGTTTACATACTGAAAAATCTTGTGTGGGCAAAGTGTTTTGTAATAAATCATTAAGTAATTGAATTATGATTCCTTCACCCAAAAATAAAACCAGAAACTGAGCATCTTAGGAAGCTCTGTACCACAGTTTAGATCTTTAATATGTGGGCCTATTTTACAAGCAATAAGACTGTGTTCATGGCATAGTTTATTTATTTGTTACTCACTGTATCAGACTTTTAAGATAGCTTTATTGCATTTTGAGGATGCCTCTTTTCTCCCATGTTTGTTTCGTATTTCCTTTGTTAAAAACCCCACTTACATGTATTGGTTTCTTATTTTCAAAACACATAAGGACAATTACTAAATCATTATTCTTTGAACATGGGCATGGAAGATATTTGTATTTGGGGTTTGTGAGGCTAGGGACTTGGAGCAGTTTACAATGGTAGGCAAGTAGTATTCTCCTACTTTTACTGATAGGAAAATTGAGGTTCAGGACCATTAAGTGATTTGCCCAATGGCATACAGAAAGCCAGTGGCAAAGATAGGAATAGAGCCCAAGTCTGACTCCAAGTCCTGTGCGCTAACCATTACCAAATGCTGCCTTCCTCTGAGGATACCTTCTCAGGAGTGGACAAGACCTGATTTATATGGCCACATTGTCTGTCCCCTTTCATTTCAGTAATGTTTCTTATAGCAGATTCTCAATTGTTTGGCACACTCTTGTTTTAATGAACACAGTCTAATAAGTTTCACCATTAGGACTATGTATATATATTCAGCCTAATAAGTCATTTGCTCAGTTTAATTGATTGAATATCATTACTCCTAGATTAACTACCTTGGATAACTCTAAACAATTCCTCCCCAAGTCTCACTTACCTGTTTCGGGTTCAAGTTCCTTGCACAGTGAAGACTTTTCGATCCATTTTGATGAAAAAAGTAATCAGGTCTGTTAGTACAGTATGAAAATTGAAGGTTATAAATGTGTCATCTCCTCTGGCATTTTGCTAAATGCAGTGGTAAGGTACACCAAAACAGGAAAGGAAGCCCACTGGTTTTGTTGATTGGCATCAAGGCTGGGCACTGATGTTAAATAGGGAAGTGACATAGCATCATCTTGTGGGAAGAGAATGGTAATAAGGAGGATACCTTGTACCTGAAAGGACTTTATGTCTGAAAGCAGGCCAATAACCAGCCAAATAAGTGTGGGTGTGCACGCGCACAGTAGGGGTGTTATGATAATTGGGCCTACAAATTTACCCTAATAGTGATCTCAGCTGTAAAAAGTGAGTGTAAGTTCATAAGTTCTCATGATTACCTATAACAACAAACGGGAAAAGGTCCAAAAGGGCAACAGACAGAATTAGTCCAAACAAAAAGTCCTACTGATATAACACAAAGACTGTGTTGTGATCATGCCTGGTAAGCAAGAAAACTGTGGAACCAGAAATCAGTGAACCAAAATTGGTCAGAAACTAGGCCTAACTGGTGGACAAAATAATGACGGGACGGGCTATTCTGCCCAGCACTCCCTTTTGTGGGTTCTTGAGGAAGGAGACTTTGGGGAGAAAAATTGGCTACTGGAACAAGCTTTCATCATGGCTGCCACCCCTTTCGTCTCCTGGGACCCCAGACTTTCTTCATCTGATCCTAAAAGATGTCCTGACCAGACCGGGCCAAAGTGAGAGTCTTTTTAGGAAACAGGATCTGACTTTAACAACAACAATGACAGTTCCAGCCCATCTCAACTGACTTCTTCTCTTTTCCCCCAAATGAACAGTTATCATCTTTGACACCAGCTAAAAGACTGTCAAGCAAGATTGTTTTCTTCTAAAGATTCTCTCCAGCTAAAGGGAAAAGGGGGATGTTGTTAACATGAAAGCCTTTCTCAATACTTTACATTTCAAATGCTTTAACTGTTTCCCCTTCTTTTCTGTATCTTTAATAAAGGTTAAAAGGCTGTTTAATGGTGTCCTTGCCATGGTACTAAGAGGTTAAGGTCTCTGTATACCAAATCCTGAACCTTGTTTAACATTGTTTAATGTTGGACAGTGACTGTGTTGTGTTAACACCATTAGCAGATAATCTATCTAAACTAGTACAACAGGGGACCTCCTTGTGTTTCCAACCTCTGTCCCCACTGTGGAAAGCCAGACTGGCCCATTCTGTTGACTAAAGATTCTGACTGCAGAAGAAGCAGCAGGTGGAAAAGTTTCCTTTTTCCTCTGGAGGTGAGGAAGAAAAGGTGAGGAAGAAGGCTCTACTGGCTCTGCCCTCCCACGAGGGAAGGGGAGCCAGCGGTGAGGGGGAGAAGGGGAGCAGGTCTTCCTGCAGAGAAAGGAAAATAGTCGACTCCCAGCCTAGGTGATTCTCCTCCCATCAGGTGCTGGTGTGGAAAAATTATAAACTGAAAAATTGGGGAGGGGGGAGGATTTTTTTCTTTTCTAGTTTTGTCAAAAAAGAGACAAATTTTCAAAGGAAAAAAAACATTTTCCCATTGAATAGCACCTCTCACTTTGCAGTGCTAATTAGTCTCTGTAGAGCACTAAAAGTGTGCTCAGTGCTGCAAAGCCTCCTCACTCTCACTTCTGAGGTATTTAGCAGGTGTAAATGCCTGCCCAGTTTGTGTTGTTGTGATGATCTTTCAGCAAAGCATGGTTTTGGATCCACCCCAAAATCAAAAGAAAAAGACGTCCCAAATAATAATTAAATACAGTGGACAAGCCCAGCCTTTTCCCCAATACATCACACTCATTTTATAATCATATATTTAGCACTTGTGGGGGGAGGGATAGCTCAGTGGTTTGAGCATTGGCCTGCTAAACCCAGGGTTGTGAGTTCAATCCTTGAGGGGGCCGTTTAGGGATCTAGGGCAAAAATCTGTCTGGGGATTAGTCCTGCTTTGAGCAGGGGGTTGGACTAGATGACCTCCTGAGGTCCCTTCCGACCCTGATATTCTATGTCTATGTATCAGGGTACATGCAAAACTTGCACCAGGATTTGGAGGTTTTGTTTTCATGTCTGTCTTTTTTTTCTAGCAATAAATAAATAAATAAATAATGTATGGCTTCACTAGATGCTTTACTTATAATAAACAGTTATAAAGAAGCCAGCAAGAAAACCACAGTGATCTTGGCAAACCAACAATTGAAAAGTACAGGTGCTAGGAGTGTGTATGGGGCTAAAGCAAACACTTTAAAAAAATCAAAAGAAGGTACCTTTCATTCTGAGAAATGTATTTAAGTATTTGCAATCCACAACCGATAGCACATAACGCCACTTTGCTTTATTCCTTGACAAAGGGAATAGCTTGTGGTAACAAGCAGATGCTCGAGTGGTCTGGGTAGCATGAGGTGTACCATCAGTCAAGAAAATCAATATTTACTGTTCTAGTATCTTTGTGGTGTGGGAGTCTGCCTTGTTTAAAAAGAGGATTGTGTATAATATATAAGGCCTGGCTTTTAGTTAATCAAAAGAGAAGTGTTATTGAAAAGGGCGCGTTCTTTACAATGAGTCACATTTAACCCCTAGAAGTTCCATACTTCTTTCTAGTCTGCTCATAAATTTTGCATAAAACACACTGAAAAATAATGTCATTGTTAAATTTGAAATCTGATTGCATTTCTTTTTCAAATATACTTGTAGCTAAATAATGTGCTTTATGTGTGATGGTAAAAACTGTGTTTCTATACCTGCTGAAAATGTGAGTGCTTTGTAAAAATTTGGGAACCTCTAAACACTGAGCATTGCTAGCACTGGCAGTTCTAACCCTGATTCACAGCTAGAGTCTACTTTGTGCACATCAAAAGAATCACAACAATAAGAACTGAAATATGGGACTCAAAGAAATAAAACTTTTGACCTCGAGGAAACAGAGTTTTTTTGAATAATACAATAAAAAGTTGCATAATTAGACTTATAGCAATAATGGTTTAATACTCTATACATCAATTTTGAGACTACCCTTCATTGAAAATGTTCAGAACTCCATTTTGCTTTGAATTTTTTTGGCTATGAACCTAATCAGTTGTAACGTCTCATGTGACCTTTTTCTAGTCTATGGCTTTTAACTGTAATTTATCATTTTAGGGGAAAATGTATCAACAATGAAAAGAAAGCTAGAGATAGTCCATGCAGTTCACAATTTCCATATGCTGAATCTAGGCAAGTTATGTGAAACTGGAAGTGACAAAAACAACAAGGAGTCCAGTGGCACCTTAAAGACTAAAGATTTATTTGGGCATAAGCTTTCATGGGTAAAAACCCCACTTCTTCAGATTCATGGAAGTGACAAATTGCTTTAAATGCAGGGAATGCAAATTCTTGTCAATTGTTAACTGCCTTGTTTAGGTTTACAGTTCTCACTCTTCTTTCACTGTGTCATTTATTATGAAGTCTCGGTTCATGAGTCCATAGATTACCTTGTATTTCAGATTACAGTTTAACAGGAGCTTTAAACCTGTATTTTGTAAAAATATCAATGCATTGGCAAAAAACAACAACCCCAAACGTGAAATGTAAAGTTTGAGTACTATTGTCATTTTTCATTGTGGTTTGAGGAAAGTTGGAATGACACAGAAAGAATAATAAGGGTTCATAAATCACTCCTTTTTCACTGGATGTCCTCACTTTTTTGGACCCATTTAGCAAGAAATCTACAATACTCTGGAATCTCTGCATTGTCCACATTGTTGCTTCACATGTGCTGATCTCGAGGATATCAATTAAACATAGGTAGCATTTGTCTATCAACAACATTATAACCTTTAAGCCATAAAGGAAATTGAGGAGGTGAAGAAATATATGTAATACTTGTTATTTTAAAGAAACAAGTATTGTCCTGCAGAGTTCACAGCTCTCACATTTCAGTGTTGTGTTATAGTATATGAGAACATGAAAGTGAAGTTGACTAGAAACTAGCTAGTCTATTTCATTGTTTAAAATTATGATTATTATTGTTTATTATTTATTTGTATTGTGGTCGGACCTATGAGTCCTAGGCATGGAACAGAGCCCAGTTGTCCTATGTGATGTACATACAAAGAACAAAAAGCTGGTCCCTGCCCCAAAGAGTATAAGGCAAGATACAACAAACAGATGGGGAAAGGAGACAAGGAAACAATGAGACAATATTGGTCAGTACCATAGGTTTTGATCTTTGTACACCAGTTGTCCAGCTGATGTCAACTTTTTGTAGGCAGCACAGCAATGGAGAGTGTGAAGGAGGACAAGGAGGTAGTTTTGTGTATGTTTATGGGGAGCGCTTCCCAAGTGTGAGGGGCAGCACAGAAGAAAATGGAGAGAACAATTAGGACCATAGGATTTTTATCCTGACAGTTCACCATTAAGGAACAGTAAAGATACAAGATCTCATTCCATTCAATCCTGGGTAGATGGAGTCCATTTAAGATGGGAGGAGAGCTCTAGTCTGGAGTTCGTTTGTGGCTGGGTGAGGTTACCAAATCGGTAACCAGCATCCTCCTGAACCTGCAAGTAATGGAAGTGAATGAGACTTTGTGTGGTTGCAGTGGCCCATGCACAAAGTTATTTGCAGGATTATAACTCTGGGTCAGTAAATCTGATAAATGTTAGTCCAGCAAAAGCCAAAACAAATTCTCCAATAGCAAACAATATGAAGGCCAATTAGACAAGACATAGTCCTTATATCTGTATTCCATAAAAGCATCAGCTCCTAAAATCTACACAGCTATTGAGATGGGGCAACATTTAGAACTTGTAAAACAATTACCCCAATTGCTAGTGAACTATAGACTCCTATGTTCTGCTGCTGTTTGCCCTCATTTGATCCCCAAGCCTGTAAGCAAAAGCATTAGCTAGAACCCCCAGTACAAACATGGAGTTTCATCTAATCTGGGTGCAGGAGTGTGTGCTCAGCTATTAGCCTGGGCTCTGCTGCGTAACCAAGTGAGAATGTTAAATGGCCCAGCCTACAGTACTTTAAAAACAAATCTTTAACAGAAAACGAATTCTCTTACATGACCATTAATGACAGTCGTTCTAATGTATATTCCTCAAACCAATACTTGGTTTTCTTTCCTGTATGTAGAGGGTCTCAACTTCAAGTTCTTAGAATATAAAGAATGGAAAATGAGCTAGAAAATACTGGCGATTCCTCCACCCTTTCATTTGTTGCTGTTGGCTTAATCCGTTTAATAGCAGGGTGGTGGCTTTTTCTGCACACACAGAGGACTGGTGGATTCTGACTCTTGTTTTTCTTTCCCCAGCACAATCGTCACCATGAGAGACCTTCATTACTATGCCCCAGGTTTACAGCTCATATGAAAATTTCACCTGGAATCCTTGAGTCTCCCCAGATGCTCAGCACCAAGTTCCGGGGCTTTCCAGTCAAACAGATGAGTCAAAACAAGAAAAATTTCCCAACTCAGAGAAACACCTGGAGAGATTCAGGTAAAATATTTGTGCTTTAAATAATAGTCTTATAAAACCTTTCAGTTGTCAGCAATGCAAAGGCGAACCTCTGTTGTCATCTCACTTTGTTTCCAAAAGTATAGTGGAGAATGTAAGAGAGAAAATCAAGACGTAGTACTACTTTGTGCATTCTGTTGTATTGCACACTCACACAGAATATATACTCTTAAGTACAATAACTTTGAAAAAAATATTTTCTTGCAGGCCCACAGTATACCCGAGAAGTGCATTATTTGCTTTAACCACACTTTTTGTCATTTAATTCTGGTACTGTACCTGGTGACAGTACAATTCAATGGTATAGTATTTCAATAATCAACATCAGTCCTGTATATTCAAAACAAAAATGTAGACTGTATTATTTCTAAATGGCAACAATTGTAGATGTATCCAAAATAGAATTTGACAACTAATTCCACACACTTACTTCTTACCATTAAAGATGTGAGGGTACGTAGGATACCACTTTTGGGGAGCTGTTAACGTCCCAAATAGATTAATAAAATTTAAGGCCAGATGGGGCTATTGTGATAGTCTGGTTCAGCCTCTTGCATAGTCCATTAACTTTCACCCAACAACTCCTGAATTAAATCAATCATTTGTGGATGAACTAAAGCATAACTTTTAGAAAGACACGGAGTCATGATTTAAAGAGTCAAAGTGACAGAGAATCTCTCCTTGTTAATCTGTTCCAATGGTTAAACCACTCTTACTGTTAAAAATCGGTGCTATATTTCCAGCTTAAATGTATCTAACTTCAACTCTCAGCCAGTGGATCTCATTATACAACAAAAATACAGCATTGATTGACCCAATTGCCAGTTTTTTTTTTCAGGTGTACATATCTGCCTTTTGAACTGTTGTTGTCCTATAATGTATCAGGTCAGTCTGCCAGTAGACTTCTTGTTCTTAATGTTTTCTTGGTATGTTTGTATGACTTTGGCATAAAATCTCACTGTCTTCAGGATGGGCTGCAAGTGCACCAGAAACATGTCATATTGATTTTCATGAATACTATGTCCTATGTCTTTGAAAGAGCCATGACGACACCTCAGCCTACACGACTTACTTAAGAATATTGCCTTGAGTTGTTAGGACTCTGCAGGAGGGGTTGTGTAACCTTTTAGCTGTCTCTGAAAAGCAGAAGCTCTAGTTTGTCTCTTCCCAGTAGTCTAGGGTCAAATGTTTACTCAGCAGGGAGTCAGACATTTTCTCTATAGTCTTCAGCTTCAAAGGAGAATTGGTGTGAGGCCAAATGCCAAGTGCTGTGGAAATTCCTCCCTATATACTAAGGGCTACAGTTTATCTCAAATGATTGCACATAAAGGGCACAGATTCATCACAGGGAGTCTCAATTTAAGAGGCTCAAATTTAGGAACTGTCTCAAATTCTTCAAATCTAAGTGGAAACTATTTAACAATAGGTGTCTGGAAAACACATGAAGAATATGGAGAGTTTCTACATTAAGGCTATTTGGTCTGAATATGAAATAAAGTTTAATTGTTACATTTCCCAGATTGAGCGATCTCTGAGATTTTTCTGGAAAGTATTTTGAAGATTACAGACCAAACATTACATAAGCCTAGCTACCACAGTAATATACCTGAAAAATCAAATATGCCTTCTGTGTTTGTAGATAATTAGCTAGTAAGTGTTCTATAGCAGAGAATTAGTTGACCATGCATTGAAATGCTCCCATACTGTATATAAACATATCATTCCAAAATAACTGTGCATCAGAGGGGAAAGACCCTGGTATAACCAGTGAAATATAAAAATCAGTTGATCCACGGGGATGGCTAGGAATGCTTTTGAAAAATATGTGAGTTTAAAAGTGTATACAGTTCTTTTTGTAAATTCTTAGATGAATATGCGTATGCATTTTTTCTTTATTAATGTGCAAGTCATGTATGGAGGCTGATGTAATGCAAAATAAAGGTTAAATTACTGTATGTTGCTGCTGCTATTTTTGTGCTCTTTCATTATAGGCGTCACAGGTAGCAATGCCTATAGTAAAGTTTGCCCAACACTTCCTATTGTAAGCAACTGAAAACAGGGTCTTAAAACGTTGCCAAACTTTAACAGTTTGGACTGAAATGTTTTATGTTGGGTGTTTGTCTCAGGCCATTTTGTTTGTTTGTTTTCTGTTTGTTTGTTTTGTTTTTGAAGTTTAAGTTCAAATGGCTAATCTGTTTCTGAAAAAGGGAAAATATGTTGTTTTGCCCATGTTAAAAACAATTTATTGTAATAGGGACTTAGAATTTGGTGTGTGGGGAGAGGGCGGGGGGGGGGGGGGGGGGAGAGATCATGCTGGTGACAAGAATGTGCCTTTTGTTTTCTTCCTGAAAAACTCACTCCCATTTGGCAGTTGTAGATGTCTGAAAAATCCCAGTTCACATGTGCTCAGTGGAGACTTGTTGGAATTTGGCAGCAAAATTCTGCCTTCACAGAGCATGCCCCATCCACTTACAGCTCCTACATGTGGCCAGATTGTAGGGTTGCCACCTCTGAGATGCACTGCTTGTCCCCACCAGCCTGACCTTCCTCTACCCCTCTGCTCCCCCCCATTCAGGCAGCAGTGCAGGTGGGGGATTCGGGGCAGTTGAAGGCCTCTTTTCTTCTTACCTTCCCACTACCCCCACCCGCTCTCAGGAGCCCCTACCTACCTGACCCCAGTCCCTGTTTCCAACGCCAGCTTGCTGGCGAGCCTCGGTCTGTCCCAATTCCTGGTCCCCAGTGCCGGAAGGAGCCACTGCAGCTTGTTGAGGGCCTGGCACTCAGAGCAGGACCTGGGTGCTGGGCTGGTCATGCTCTGCTCCCAGCCATGCAACGTGTCCTTGCTGGTAATTACAAGATCACTGCATGACTGGCCAGCTTACAGAGGGAATGTTGGTGCCGTGTGAAAAAAATCTGGCACGTTTTCATGATTAACTGACAAGGCACTACAAAAACCAGCTGGGTGGCAACCTAGACTTTACATGCACTATCCCTACAGAGTGACTGAACATGCTCCAGCCCAAGACTGGAGGGGCTAAGCTCTGCTCTGCAACTGCTCTTCTCAGCTGCCTAGGGTCACTGTGGCCACAGGCACAGGAGTTCAGAGCATGGAGAAAGTTTCTCCTGGGCTCTCAGTGCTCACCCTGCTGGCTTCCAGGTAGTAAGGATTAGAGAGAGGAAGCTGCCTGACTTTAGTGCCTAGGGGTGGACAACAGGGGAGGAAGGGAAAGAGGAAGTGTGTTTCTGTCAGGGGACATGGTAAAAGGGGTAGGAGCTTGGGGTTGGGGGAAAAGAGGATAGGAGCCTGAAGGGGAGAGGGTTTAGGAGCAGAACCTGGAGTAGGGTACTGGGGCGGGAGCAGAGAGGGCAGAGGACCAGGGGGTGGGAAAAAGGACCATGGGGGGGAGGGGCAACAGCAGAAGGAGGGGGAGGAGGTGAGGTGAAGGGATGTTCATGAGTCTGGAGGGGTGATTGGGCTGCTATCACCCTGTCTGGGCAGGAGACAGGGGAGAGAACAGCAGGAAAGGGGGGGGCAGGAGCTGGCAATAGGGTGACCAGATCACCACACTAAAATACCGGACACTTTGAGGTGCCATCAGTCCCGCCCACAGTCCACCCCCACTTCTCCCAGGCTCTGCCCCCACTCTGCCCCAGGTCCCGCCCCCTCCCCACTCGGCCCCCCCCACCGCGCCCTTCCTCATCCCCCGGCCTGTTGCTGGCTTGCTGCGTCCCTCCTTAGTCCCCCACCCACAGCTTGCCTCCCCGCCCGCTCGCTCGCCTGCCTGCCACTTGCCTCTTCACCCTCCTGCCCGCCACTCATCCCTATGGCGCCGACTTCCCCTCTGCCGGGTGGGTGCTCACCTGACTCCCACCTCTACACTGCCTTCGCCCCGCCCCCATTCCATCCCCTTCCCCCACATCCCCACTCCTGCCCTGCCTCTTCTCCACCTCCTCCCCTGAGTGTGCTGCATCCCCGCTCCTCCCCCCTCCCTCCTGGAAAGCTCTAAGCACTGCCAAACAGCTGTTAGGCAGGGGGAAGCACTGGAGGGGGGAGGAGCGGGGACGTGGCGCACTGGGGGAAGGGAGGAGAAGGAGGCGAGGAGGAGGGAGCTTGGCTGCAATTTTTCCCCAGGGGTGCTCCAGCCCCGGAGCACCCATGGGGTCAGCGCCTCCTTCCCGCTCGCTTCCTTACTTGAATATTGGGACAAATGGCGTCCCGATTGTACCTTGTTCGGGACGTGGGACAAAGGGTTAAATATTGGAACATCTGGTCACCCTAGTGGGCAAACAGGGAATAGGAGCAGCAGGGGACATAGAGAGTGGTCCATATCCATTAGTGCACACACCCCATACAGAACCTGGAATTGGACCCTGGATTCCCGAGTCTCAACATTCCTTTACTATTTAGCAAATAGCTGTGAAACCCACAGGCAAAGTTGTGTCTCCATCGCCCTCTAGCAGCAGGTGCACATAGAAGATAACAGCCTCCTACTTTGTTAGCTCAAGTGGTTAGAGGACTGTGCTTTGGATCTGAAGATCCCAACCCAGCTGATGAACCATTTGGGAGGGTCAGTAGGGTTCTACATATGAAAGTTTGTTCTTTTTTTTCAAGTCTTAAGTAATTTCAAGAAAATTACATTAAAAACAAAACTAGAACACAGCCACCTTATATTAAAAGAACATTATCAAGGCTGTGAAGTTAAGCACTCAAAAGTTAGGAAATGCCAGAAATAGGCTGCATGTGCCACTTTAATTGGGCCCCCTGTTTCTAAGCATGATGGTAGACTTTAGTTACATGACCCACATACTATTTTCCCCTGAGGACCTTTGCTTCATTCGGTGGATTGGATGCCCGTACTCTGGGTACAAATCAGGGTTGTATAGTGAAGAAGACTGTTGCTGGTAGGACTCCTGCTTTGTTTTTTGCAGAAGTTGTAAGGTGTGTAGTGAATGAAAGAGAGTGAATGTCTGCAGAGAACTGCAGAAAGAGAAAGGATGGTCTTGTGGTTAAGGTAGTTGTATGCCACCCTGGGACATTGGATTCTATCCTTTCCTCTGATACAGCATTCCTATGCTAGTCAAGACACTTAAATCAAACTTTTCACAGGGGGTTACTACTTGTCTATTCCTCATTTTCTGAGTGTCCGATTTGAGACCCAGAGGTCTACTTTGAAGAAGTGCTGAGAACCCATAGCTGCAACTGAGCTCAATCTGAACATTAGAAAGTGATATAAAATCCTAAGAACTCTGAAAAATCAGGCGCATGGCCTCCCAAGTGGATATTCAAAATTAGCAGACACTTGATAATTTTGGGTTTCATGTCTGTGCCTCAGTTCCCCACATGTAAAATAGTGATAATACCACCTCCTTATCTGACAGGGGTACTGTGAAGATAAATTCATTATCCTTTGTGAAGCACTTAGATACTGTAGTGATGAGCGCCATAGAAAAGCTCATGAGGAAATTAATAATTTTGTATTCAGAGCAGGGTTTGGATTGTATACGTTAAACAAGGCCATGGGTGGGGCACACATTAAATGAGTAAGGCAAAAGAAAATTGAATAACTGCCTATTCATTGAATGAGGCCAGGGTCTTGTGGAAAAAGTATGTGATCATGTCATTAAGGATGGACTCATGATGCATATGCACAAGGGGGCCTGCATTAAGGTTGCACAGACAACCTTAACTCTGGTATTTCCAAACTTTTCAGAGCTTGACTTTGCAACTTAATATAGATTTTGAGTGTAACACATGATGACAACATAAGACCAGCTATACTGGATCAGACCAAAGGTCCATCTAGCCCAGTATCCTGTCTTCCAACAGTGGCTAATGCCAGGTGATAGTGTCTTGAGGCATCCAGAGCTACCAAGCATGTCCCCTGGGTGGCAGATGAGGAAGTGTCCACATCTTGTCAGCTCCAAAAAATGAACAAGGAGCCATGGACCTAAGGTTGTGCATGGCCTGGTAACCCCACCATGTAAAAAGAAACCTACTACAGAAACAAACACCAGAAACCATATTGGTATGCAGTAGTGTCAAACGAGATCAATTTCATGTGAAGAAGGACAGGCATTGGTCAAATCCATCGCTTCCCGCAGCTCCCATTGGCCGGGAACGGCGAACCGTGGCCACTGGGAGCTGCAAGCGGCTGTACCTGCGGACGCTCAGGTAAACAAAGCATCTCACGGTCTGCCCGGGGCTTACCCTGAAAAACCCGTGAACCAAGTTTGGGAACCCCTGGTATAGGTGGACAGGTTTGAACTAAATACACGTTAGAGAAGCAAATAAGATCATCATCTACTCTAGGAAAGTGGAGATAGGCAAGTGACCATAATCTTTGTATCGCTAAATTGAAGTGAAAGTTAAAGACTATGAAGAATGTTAAAAAAAAAAAAAAAAAAGACTGTGCATGAACATTGTGGAATTAAAAGTGCTTTTCAGCTTGAACTGAAGAACAGGTTCAGTGTTCTAATGGAGTTAACTGAAGCAAACCAAGACATCACTGCTCTGTGGGAAAACATCAGCGAGTGATATCTAGAAAGTGCAAAGACAGTTCAAATAACAATGTAATCTAAAAGGGAAGAATGGATTAACAATGCTACTTGGGCAGCAGTGCAAAAGAGAAGTGTAAAGCAAAAACTCATGAATGCTAAGACATGTGAAGAGATAAGCAGGGGCAAGAAGTATACAGAAGTCTAGACAGAGAGTTAAAAAGTGGTGCTAGAAGAAATAAAAGGCCATACAGTGACAGAGAATGTCAAGAGGCTGAAGATGCTAGCTAAAGATGACCTTACAACCTTGTATAAGACAATCCAGCAGCCAACAGGAAATTTAGCAGTACTAAGTACTGGAGGCCCTATTAATGATGCAAATGGAAAGACTGTTAGCACAGAAGAAGAACAAAGGAAGAGATGGTTAGAACATTTTCAGGCTGTTTTAAATAAACTAAGCCCAAGCAAACTACTAGAAATATGTGATGAAGACCTACCACTAGAGCTTGGTATTGATTTAGGAGATGTTACAATGGAAGAAGTTAGAAAAGCCATCAGTAAACTCAAAAATGGGAAAGCAGCTGGAGAAGGTAACGTTTACTTGAGAGATGCTTAAAGCAAGTGATGAAACAGCCCTCCAGACTTTCCTTGTGTTTTTGGATGGGATATGAAATGAAGAAAAGAAGCCAACCGAGTGGAAGAGTGCCTTCTAGTAAAATTGCCAAATAGGGGTGAATAACCAGCCAACCGAGTGGAAGAGCGCCGTCTAGTAAAATTGCCAAATAGGGGTGAATAACCAGAGAGGAATCACATTACTCTCAGTGCCTGGAAAATCATGTGCAATATTATCCTGGAATGTATCAAGAAACAAATAGAACTTCAACTTCTAGAGGAACAAGCAGTTTTAGACCACGGAGATCAGGTGCAGAGCATAGTATTGTTCTTAAACATATTATAGAACAAAGTGTACAATGGCAAACACCTCTTGTGATAAATTGTATAGACTTTCAGAAGATTTTTGATAGCATGCACAGAGACAGTCTTTGGAAAATTATAGTGTACTATGGAACACCAGCAAAAATAATTAGCATAATCAAGGATCTATATCAGGGATCGGCAACCTTTGGCAAACGGCCTGTCAGGGAAATCTGCTGGCAGGCTGGGACAGTTTGTTTACCTGCAGCATCCGCAGGTTCAGCCGATTGCAGCTCCCACTGGCCGCGGTTCGCCGTTTCAGGCCAATGGGGGCTGTGGGAAGCGGTGGCCAGCACATCCCTGGGCCCGCACTGCTTCCCACAGCCCCCATTGGCCTGGAACGGCGAACTGCGGCCAGTGGGAGCTGTGATTCGCCGAACCCGTCAACACTGCAGATAAACAAACCATCTTGGCCCGCCAGCAGATTTCCCTGATGGGCTTCGTGCCAAAGGTTGCCAGTCCCTGATCTATATGATAAAGATGAATGTGCAGTCAGAGATGGTGACATCATCAGCTCATGGTTTGCAGTGACAACTGGAATAACACAAGGGTGTATTATGTCCCCACTCTTGT
Organism: Trachemys scripta elegans; assembly: GCF_013100865.1. NCBI lineage: Eukaryota > Metazoa > Chordata > Testudines > Emydidae > Trachemys > Trachemys scripta. The sequence continues at coordinate 98,092,719 of NC_048298.1, forward strand.
TTGCACTGGTTATTGACTTGGCGTGAGGAAAGTAACTACAGAAGGCAACCGAGGAATTTTATGGACAAATGATAAAGCATGATGAGCAAATGATAAAGGATGACCTCATTTGTGGTGATGACATTGTCTTGTGTAGTTTAACACATCACTTAATGGAAGAAAAGACCCAACTTTTGGCAGATACAGCAAAACAAGTTGGTTGGTTTATCTACAAGGGGAAGACAAATTATATGGCCATTACTGTCCCAAAAGTAATTATCAGAGTGGATGACAAAACACTAGAGGAAGTCATTTTACCTATTTGGGGACTGAGATATGCAATGATGGTAACATCATGCTAGATGTCAAGCAACGAATATCAAAAGCACCAAACAACTTTCATGCACTTGAAAATGTGATATGTACAGATTTTTAATACTGATACATATGTACAGATTTTTAATACTGGCATCATGTCTGTCCTCCTTTATGAGGCAGAGTCATAGACATCTACAACAGAAATTGATAAGTTCCACTCATTCCAAAATAAATGCCTGCAGAAGTTCATCAGAGTTCATTAGAGTTTCTTGCAATATCAGAAATTCTACACAGAGCAAACCAATCTAACGTATCAAATATGGTAAGGAGACAATTATGCATGTATTTAGGACACGCCACCAAGACTTCCACAGCAAGTGATAACGTGGATACCACCTGGAAAGAAACAGAGAGAGGGCAATCTAGCGAAATGCAGAACAGAGAAAAAGAAGTCAAATTCACCAACGTGACACTCAGAAACCTGAACAGACCAGCACAAGACTGAAATAAATGGTAGAAATTGGTGGACTCTCTATGCATTTGTGGATGCAGGAAGATACAGAAAAGAAAGAAGATATTAATGTGTGCGCGCGCATACACACGTGTGCGTGTTTTGACATGAGATACCTTGCTACATCAATGCATTCTAGAGTTCATACAGTCATTTAGTTTGCCATCAACTGATGGAGTTAGTCTTTTTATTCAAAACCATACATATCTATTCCACATTCCAAGTCTAGGTAGCATAAAATTCAGTCAAATACTTACTATGGTATATTTTGATAAAAGTAGCAATAAGATGAAAAATAAGAAGAAATTAGGTTAAAGAGACGTGTGAAGGGAACAAATCAGTGGAGAATCATGAAGACTAGCTTGAAGGCTTTATATAAGATTCTGAAACAGAGGTGGAGTCAGTTGATGGCTGTTGAGAATGTAGCAAAGTGTTCCTGCTGTCAGACACATATGGGGAAATGATCTCCCACATTTTTGGAGATAGTTTGTTGTATATGGCATGCTTATTTCCTGATTCCTGGTAAAGTGGAGAGGAGAAAAAAAAAAAAAGGATTCCTGGACATATGTCTCTGGCTCAAGCAAAGTTGATTCTACTGGGTTCTGAATCAGATTAAAATTAGCTACAAATAACCAGGGAAACTTGAAGTCTCACTCACTCAGTTTTGTGTTTAACAAGAGAGAGCTCAGGCCCCTATACAGTGACACATTTAAGCAAATAAAAAGGTAAACACATGTGTTAGAACATTGCTGAACAAGGTTGGATGGAAGCTCATGCTTTGCCATGAGGCCCGAAACATTTCAGCGTCCTTGATGCCTGAAGCCTTTTGCTCGGTCAGAAAGAAGTCTGTAGGCTTGCTCTTCGTGGAAGATGCTGTTTTTCCAAAATACATTTTTGAGTTAGTTGTCCCAGATAATTATTGTCTGACTGCTTTATGCGGGCATCAACAGGCTGATTTACAGTCCACCCACACAGCAGCACAACTGCCTTTCATGAGCCGGCAGAGAGAGCTTTTTATTATTTGATAGTAGTTTGGTTTATCTGGGGGAATGATGCAAATACAAACAGGAGGCTGAGCTCTCAGAAAAATTCAGGAAGCATCCTTCAGGAAGGGGTGTTATCAAAGTCCCCGTGCTGCTGTACACATATAAATGCTCCGTCTTTTGTTCCTGCAGGACTCCAAAGAATAAAACCAAAACACAAAGCGGAGGAGGCACCACTGAGTGAATGCAACAGTGTTTCCTTAATCCATGTGGATCAAAAACATGAACGTTTTGATTCTGTAAAGAATCTTCCTCAGCATGCTGGATTAATCACATGGATTAATAAAACACTGTTGCATTCACTCAGTGGTGCCTCCTCTGCTTTGTATTTTCTTTTTTTAGTCTTTGGAACCCTGCAGGAACAAAAGAAAGAGAATTTATATGAGTACCATAGGCACTGGGTCTTTGATAAAACTCCCCCTGTTTAAGGTATGTTTCTAAATTTTTCTGCATACCAAGAGGTGTCTTGAATTTTTCTATGTGCTAAGCCCTTGGTTTGTTTTAATATTTGTATTGATCATCTTGAGCTTCAAAATCTATGTACTGTGGATTTCCCCCCCTGCCCCCCGTTCCTGATTTAAGAGAGTGATACAATTAAAATCATACACTGGAACACTCAGAATTTAAACTGTGTTGTAGTGCAAAAACTACATGTCATTTCAGTCACTTGCAAAAGAGTGGAGGTTGTGTTCAGGGGTCCTTTCAAAGAAATGCTCAACTCTAACGACTTTCAGATCCATGGTGGAACTTGCTAGAAGTTGAGGCCTTAAGGCTGGGAGGTGCTGCCCTTCCAATTCAGATATTTTTTCATTCTCATTCTACATATTCATGCATTTTATATAAAAAATATATACACTTAAAATATATCCTAGTGCTATGGATGTAACAAATTGTGAAGCCATGTGATAAGCTGCAATTCTCATGTACCTTTGATCGCGTCACCTGTACTCTGTTTTCAACTCCCCTTAGTTTTTACAGACGCCAACCTCCACAAAAGTATTCCCTTCTGTCTCTCAAATGTGGAATTCACTTCTCCCTCCCATTATACTGGCCCAAGGCCCAATATGGGCAATATTCAGTCTCGCACCAGTGATGATAGGTTAAATGTCTATATCATTACCCATGAGAGATAAAAGCTGGAGCCCTGATATCATTTGGAAAAGGAAGTTCCCCAGCAACCTAGTAGGACAAACACACAACTTGCTTCTTGTCTTGGCTATCCTGATATATGTGGCTCTAAAGTTGACACTTTTATGTACAGAAAAACTATTTTAGAGATGTTTTAGATTTCAGTTTTAATGTTTGTCACTCTGAACTCTGTACAGTGGATACATGTTAACTATGATGCATGGTTTTGAAGTCAGAGGAATAAAAAATAGTCCAAATTAAAAACTCTCTAAAATAGCTCTTCTGTATAACGTGTAGCATACACAGAATGTGGGTTGTAATATAAAGATTTTTATCAGTGTTCTGTTTACCCACTGATTTCCATAGGTTTGCACTGGTGTAGCTGAAAAATCTTGCCCATCATCTTTTAGCATATAGAAACTCCACCTATGGGGATCACTAGGTTAAGCTGAGAGGACCAAGCCCTTATGGAAGGGAACTTGGTCTGATATAGCAGTCAGACATGCATATGAATAGGAAACCCATGCCTTCAGTCCCCTGAATACCACTAAAAGGTGTATCTTGGTATCTGACTCTAGGTTGTCTGCTCAGTAGGTGACGTTCCTTCCTAGGGGATGTAGGTGCCATCACAAACCAGTCTGTGTTGTAGCATAGTAAGTTTCTATTTATGAGCTCTTTGTGTTCCCCTTTAATAATGAGTTAGGGATTCTGACTCCAAACCAGAAAAGCACTTAAACCCATGCTTAAGTACTTTGCTGGAGATTGGGTCCTCCATTCTTTTGGGTACCCCTGGTATAAGGCCAAGAGTTTTAAAAAATGGATGCCTTAAGGTAGGCTCCTAAATCTATATTTAGGCACCTCATGATTCTCAAGTGCTGAACACCCAGCAGCTTCCATTTTCTTCACTTGTTTATGTAGTCACAGCATTTTAGGTTAATCGAATTGGTGAGTTCCATCCTCCAGATGCTAATCAATCTTAAAAATCCATCTCTAAATACAGTATTTCCTGTGTGTTCAGTCCAGCCCTATTTGCAGCCAAAGGCCTGAAGGCCATTGTGGTGCTGGAATTGTACCTTTAATATCTACTACAATTATTAACTGACTGTCTGACCTGTATTTAAACCATTGGTATTTATTATGACCTAGCAAAACCCACTTTGAACGAACAAACCAACCAATCCCCAACCTTTTTTGCTTTATTTCTGTTGATATACTGATTTGATAGGTCATTGTAGCCTAAGAGAATTAGAGCAAAGTGGTTCCTCTGTTGCTGTAGGAGTTTGTGTGGCCAGCTCTTGCAATTTTAGCATGAGTCTCACTGTAATTGATATTTTGCTTAAAGCTCCAGCTACTGGAGGCAATGACTACAAGAGAATCTCAGCTTTCATTAAAGGAGAAATTAACTTGCTAGCCCTTATGGTTGCAGAGCAAAGCTTGAAAAGGAGACCCGACTACAAACTAAAGGCTAATGAACCATAAGGAAATAAAAGGAACCTAACATTTATGATTTTTCTAAGAAATCTTATAGTTTTCAAGCCAATCTGATGCATTTTTGGGGCTTCATGATTTTTGAGTGTTTGGGGTGATAATACTGGCATTTCAACATACAGCACCCGCCTGAGCTCTGAGGAAGCTGTGACAGGAGAAAGACACACACACCAATACCTTGTAATAGACCCTATAAGGGCTGTTATTGCCTTTCAAACAGGGGTGCTAAGCTGTTGTGATTTTGGGACAGGTCAGGGGATTTTTATCCTCCCAGGCAATCAGACTGAATTTTGCGGGTGAAGATAGGGTGACCAGACAGCAAGTGTGAAAAATCGGGACAGGGGTGGGGGGTAATAGGTGCCTATATAAGACAAAGCCCCAAGTATCGGGACCGTCCCTATAAAATCGGGACATCTGGTCACCCTAGGTGAAGATGTGAGGGATCATAGGTCTCAAACATGGGCCCAAGCATCAGCCTTGGGGGAATCCACACATGATGAGATGCTCACTTGCCTCTCACATTTTTAATGTCCACAGTGATACTGTCATGGCTGCCAACATTACAAGTTTTTTGCTCACTGCACAAGATGGTTTCCTTCCATAGTTTCATCTCAGAAGCAGTCTTGAGTGGGTGTGATGGAAGGACTCAGCTATCCATCAAAACATAACCTGATCAATCCCAAAGCTGACGCTGCTCACACCCTGTTGGATAGATTGTAATGGCTCTTACAGGATCCATTCCAACCTGGTGGTTATGTCCAATATGTCCAGTAATTTCTGGACTGAAGTGCTCTTGGTTATACTCAAGGTGTAAGGGGATACGATAGTGTGATGACTGGTGCATATGTTGCCTCTCTGCTTCCTGCTTATTTTGTTTTTGTTTTGTTTCCTGGTTCTTGCTCCCTGAACTCAATGTTCCTGTTTAAGGCTCTCTCTGTGTGCATAGCATTGGGTGTGGTGCAGCTACTATGGGTCAGGTGCTACATATTTTCTGTTTGGACTGTTGTCATGTTTTGTTCAGACTGTTGCTGACCCTGGTTCAGGGTTATTATGTTTTAATTGACAACCTATGTGTGTGTCTGGCTTCAGGGTTTTTTTGGGTGTGGGTGTGTTTTTGGATTGCTGTTCTGGGGTGTATCAGAATGTACCATTATGGCGACAAGTGCTTCTATTCTGCAACCCATGCTGCCTGCACATCCTTTATCATGATCTATCTATGTTTGCATCTTACAGCACTGGCCAACAAAACATAAGGTTTTTTTAGGGCCAACTCAACATTGCATGGGAATAGGATGGCAGGGATAATAAAAACCTAATGCAATATTTTCTCCCTTTATTGAGAGATATAATAATTAAGTGCCAGCTAGCACTGAAAATAATGCTAAACAGACATTTGACCCTAATAATGTGAACTAACATCGGGGTGGTGTTTTTTAATAAAACCCATGAGAAAGGTAGTTTTTAAAGGTTGGCTGCCCCCATTTATATGATAGACACATGTAAGCATCCCACACCCCCAGCTCTATTCACCCAAACCAGATATTCCACTCACGGGTTTCTCTGGCAGTGTGGTGCTTTTTACAATGTGGACAATGACCACTAGGAAGTGGGAACTACCAGGAGAAGGAGGAGGTCGTCAGGACCCTGATTCAGGCAAGCATGTAAGACTGTCCATCTATTTTCAGGAAAGCACTTCAATGGCATTTACACATGCTTAAGCACTCTTCCTGAAAAGGGATGATTCCCAAGGCCTCACTTCATTTCTATTTATGACCTACACCTGGCCTTGAAATGATGTCTCTGGAGGTGAAAGGTGAGGGCAGAGGTAATTACGTGGGTTCCATGGAATCCTACAGTGTTGCCTATGGCTACCTTCATCTTTAATAAGGAAGTGTGGCACGTCGTATTTGCAATTCTCAATGTGTGATGCTCTATCTTGGTTGGGGCTGACTGCACCTCCATATCAAAGATGAGGGCAGCTGCAATTTCCTCCATTACATGCAAATTAGCTTCAACCCTAAAGCTCCTGGCAGGGTGCCAATGTGGCCCTCTTTGGCTAAATTTTTATTCATCTGGGTTAAAGCATTAACCCCTTTGCTTCAAAGACCTTTATTTAGTCACAATGTTTTCAGCATTTTCCAGACAAATATTTTTTAAAAATCTCTTAAAGAGATGTTTTTCTTTATTTACTATGATGAATCACGAGTAGTGCTATAGTTAAATGAATAATCAACAAATAAAGAAAATAATGGAATCCATTCTTGTTCCTACTGAAACATTACTATAAATGCTACTTCACAAATGCCATTAAAATGCATGTCAGGAATTTTCCTTGGCTGTCTATGCCTTCTTTTAAGATCATTCAACTACATAATGACTTTTAAAGATATTCTTTTTGAAGTGGAAAAACTTTGTTCACAGGCTAGCTGAAAAAGATATTCATGGATTTTCAATGCAAGATTTTAGGAACATCTTAATTTTATTACTCTGAATGATTTTTTCAAAAATAGTTAAATTGAACTATGGGTTTGTGTTTCTGTGTTTCCCATATCTTTTATTTACTAAGAATGATTTTAAATTAAACATCACTATAAATCAACTGGCAAGAAAATCATAGGCATGTATTCTTTCATTTTGCATTTTATTCTGGGCACATACATGTTTTGTTTTCAAAATCACATTTGATACATTTTTTCTCTCTAAAACGAATACAGCTACTTAGTTGCATTCATTTCCCTGTGAGTACATTCACAGATTTGCAAACTCTTTGGAACCCATTATTTGAATTCTGGTTCTGACTTGAAAAGTGACTCTGTAGAAATGGGATTTTGGGATTCTAAGTTCATTGTGTTGCACTGATTTCCACTTCCAATTTGCTCATTTGCTGCAAATAAAAAGATGTTTTCTTTCTAGCTATGAGCCCCATGAATTCTCCCTGGCTTCTCAGAGTCAAGATGTATACTTCCCATATTGAACGTCATCACTAGCAGTAAAAGTTCAGCGAGCTCAGTTAGGCCCTTAGCTACACCTGTGCAAACATATTGCCTTCAGATTATGTCCTCAGTTAACATGTCCACAAACCCTCTGATGGCTAATGAGGTTGCACAGATACTATCCAAGTCATAGTCTGAAGACACTGGGGTTGCACAGGTAACACTGAAATTATTGAACTTTGCCTACAGAACCTTTATGACTGCTCGTGAGATACAAGATAAAAAGATCCCAGAGGGACTATCAGAACCTAGAGTTAGTTTCTGGGCTGGCAGTTAGAAAAAATATTGCTATATTTGCAATATAGCAAATGAAAAATATCATCATCATCAGGGCAAATCCCAGAGAGATCTTTGCAGATGGAGTGCCACCTGGATCGGCTCAGTCTCTAACTAGGTCCTTAAGATGGTCTGGCTGGATATTCAGTTTATGTTCATCTTTGGTGATCTTATCATGCCACTAAAACTTTTGGCAACCATGGGATCACTGGCCTTGTAGTGGCATTCCTTGGTAAATACACTTTACAATTTGTAATTGAAGCAATATAGCAATTGCAATTCAATATCCCCTTGTTGTTTTGGGTTGAGACAAGAAGAACAAAAGTCCCTGATATACCTTCTTTAGATTATTAATTATTTTATATACTTATATCATGTCTCCTCTTATTAGTTTCCTTTTTAAGGGAAACAATATAAATTTTCAGTTTTGAGGCTCTTTATCATTCTTGTTGCCCTTCTCTGAACCCTCTCTAATTTAACAGTATCATTTTTGTGATGGGGTGACCAGTTCTGCAAGCAGAGGTGGAGCCACATAGAGTGGAGCTCTGTCTTATGGTTCTTTGGTGGTCAATTTTTCATATAGATACCCATGCTGACCTTCACAAATGGATATAATCTTGTAAGTATTATTGGTAAAAGTAGCTTATTGTTCTACACAATATATTTCACTTTTGTAGTCTCTGAAGTTGTTCTCCATCAAGATTTCTTAGCTGCTCAGGATTTTTTTCTTCAGTAAAAATGGACAGATGGTATGGTCTATTATTTTATTGGTATTCTGCGTTTGTTACATTGCTTGTCTGAGAAAGGGAAAAGCATGACCCAGTGGCTTGTTTGCAATGTTAAAATATCCATTATGGGCTGTCATGATTAAGCAATGTGATATCAGCCCTTGTGAAATGGTGTCTCTTTGAGAAATCCAGGTGAGGCGGAAAACTTTTTTTGCTTCTCTTAAATCCCATAAGCATGGGAACAGTGATTTTTGCCTGTGGAAGGCAAGAGATTCCCTTGAAATATTCATCTCTCAACCACAATCAAAGTTAGTCAATTCCTATAACTTTCTTGAAGAGTCCTCTTGTTTTATCATAGCCTGTAGTCAAAAGGACCTCTAAGTAAACCAAAGGGAACATCATTGAAATGATAAACAATCCCATTGGGAGTCCACATTGGCTTGGGCTGAAATGGTAACAATATGGTCATTGAAGACTTTTTAGGGTATGTCTACATGGCAAGCAGAAACCCACCACAGCAATTCTCAGAGCCTGGGTCTATAGAATAAGGTTTGCGCTACGGTGCTGAAAATAGCTGTGTAGATAGTCATGCTTGGGCTCTGAAGACCAACCCTCCCCCCCGAATTTCAGAGACTGAGCTCCAGACCAAGCCCAAACAGCAATATTGCTGTTTTAAGTGCAGTAGCACAAGCCCAAGTCTATAGGCCTAGGCTCTGAGACTCACTGCTATGAGTTTCTGCTTGCCATGTAGATGTATCCATAGTTTTGTTTCAGCATAAAATGCTCTCAGAGCTTTAAATGCTATGGGTCAAATCCTGAGGTCTTTTCTCAATTTAGTTTGGTCTTTACCTAGGTAAGACTCACTCTGATATAAATGACTGAGTGAAAATTGCAGGATTTGGCCAAATATGTGGTCATTGAGGTCTTGGTGACTTGTGTGTCTCAGTAAGCACCTTTGCTTGCCTCAGTGTTATTTATACGTAAATCAGGGTGCTTCAAAAAGGTGGGTAATTAGCATTAACCCCCATTTTATAGAAGGGGAAACTGCTGCAGAGAGGTTAAGTGACTTGTCCTAGGTCACACAGTGAGTCAGCAGCAGAGCCAGAAACTGAACCCAAGTCACTCTGTCTACCTAGGTCAGGGGTCGGCAACCTCTGGCACGCGGTTCGCCAGGGTAAGCACGCTGGCGGGCCGGGCCAGTTTGTTTACCTGCCGTGTCCGCAGGTTCGGCCAATCGCAGCTCCCACTGGCTACGGTTCGCCGCTCCAGGCCAATGGGGGCGGCGGGAAGCGGCGCGGGCTGAGGGATGTGCTGGCCACGGCTTCCCGCCGCCCTCATTGGCCTGGAGCAGCGAACCGCGGCCAGTGGGAGCCGCGATCGTCTGAACCTGCGGACGCGGCAGGTAAACAAACTGGCCCGGCCCGCCGGGGTGCTTACCCTGGCGAGCCGCGTGCCAGAGGTTGCTGACCCCTGACCTAGGTTTTCATACCATGCTCACCACCACAGATTTTTAGTGAAGGAGACTGAGGCCTCTTCCTCATTCCTTATCACATTCCCTTTCTATTGGATCATCTCTCTCCAATAATATTGTACCTAATTGCGACACATGAATTGTGGATTTATGGGCTGTACCCATTATATACACTCTAGCTGTCTATATTTTCATCAGTTTTATATAATTATATGCATGCTTCTTTATAAATTATTTGCAACTTGAAAATTCCCACCAATGTGCATTTGAGAAGTTTAATAATGACTGACAATTGCCTGATATCACCATATACTCTTTATATAATCAAGAATCCAAATTTTTGTGTAATAAAAAGTTATTTCCTTCTATAGAAAAAATTAGTCAAGATTTCTTTTCTAATTAGATGCCTAAAAAACGTTCCTTCCCCAAGTGAAATATGCTTAGTGGTCTTCACTGAGCTTTTAAGTCCATTTGATTTGCACAATAGCTTACCATCGGTGATCTTAGGAGGTGAGTGTTTACTCAGAGGCCCAAGACTAAATCTTCAAGGAGAATGCACACTGGAGGTTTTCAATACAAATTCATATAAATCAAGCACTCAGACAGAGAGAAGTGTAGTGCAACCTGCATTCTGGGTATTTACACAATGCACCTCACTTGCACAAGAACAGAAGAGGTCTGTTTTAAAGCTCTAAATTGCCAATCTTTTATGTGCACTGAATTCATCATTTTATGAAAGGGGGTGAGGGGGTTGGTGGTGAGATTAAAGGAGTGTATTAGTTTATTAAGAATAAGTTGTTTTAATGTTAAAAGATTTTAAAATTCAATGTGTCTGTACTTTTCAAACAAAGTAAAATGCTATATAATGTACCGTGTATTAGGAATTTCAAGATTCTTGAAAAGGGATATAGCTTGCAGCACAAAAATCCAAACTTTTGTTAATGTATAGGCATTCATCATCGGCTGTTCATTAACACACATATTGCTAATGCCTGGCAATGGGGCGAACATTTTTCTGGAGTGGGGTCGAAAAACTAATTATTCACCATATGGTGGCTGGCTCAGCAACAATTGCTGAAGCCATGGAAGCAAAAGGAAGTTGGCTGGTTGATTTCTTTGGGCAGTTTGCACAGTGATGACTCTCTTGACACATGCCATTCATGTGGCCTCTGAATAACAGATGGGCTAAGGCTGGGAACTGTGGAAAAATCATGGCAGAGATCTGGTGGCAGCCTCTGTCTTTTTATCCTTCAGAATGACTTTGGGTCACATGGTCTGTGAAAATAACAAGCAGGGGATTGTACTCTGAGGATTTCCCTGCTTCTTTCATAAAGCCAGAGTGTAATTTTGACTGCCTTTTCGTATTTTGTTTATTAAAGGGATCAGGGTTTTAGATGAAAGAGATTACTTGGTTTGTGGTAGGGGCTTGTGCTATGGCAATGACACTCAGCTCATTGTTAGCAGGAAAAATGCTGGCAGTTTGATAAGGGATAAGAAAATGGAGGGGTTTAAATTAAAATTTAAATTACTCCTTATTTGTTCTCTTCTCATTTGTAAATCTCACATAGGCAAGTTAAGATAAGAGCTGCTTTAGATTCAGAATACTCAAACCTGAAATGAGTTAGTGTTTTTTCCAGAGGAGCTTAGGAAGGGAGGATAAGATTAATTTGAACATGCTGCACTTGCAACTTGTGTGCTTTCTGGATTTTACATTGTTCCAAAGATGTAAAAAATAGGGAAGGAGGTGAAAGTTGCCAACAGGAGATTTTCTGGGCTTTTTATGCCTTCTAAAAAAAAAAAATCAGATTAGTTTGAATTGTTGATTATAAGCAAATTAAATTTTAATTAACTGTGGTAGATCATGGCAGCTCAGATCAGAACTTTCTTCTATCTCTTCCTACATGACTGTTCTTAGCAAAAGGAAAAGGGAGTGTGCAATACAGGAATTTACAGTGCCATTCTTTTACTGTATTTATTCAGCGTTACCACTCTGATGCTGGTCATGCTGAGTATCATTTACCTTGGTTATAAAATGAGAAAGTGGCCCAAAACTGAATATCCAAAAAGTCTGTATCCACACCTAAATTTTGTAGTTTGAGCCTGTCTCTTTAAAAAAAAAATGGCTTCCAAATGGAAAGGTAGTATGCAAGGTCTGGGCTCAGGACCCTAATTTTTTTCACTCTGTGTGTGTGTGTTTCCCCAAACACAATGAACCACAAAATTCTCTGAACATGTTTAAATGATAGCATTACAGAAAAGAATATCTCTTGTAGATTCAAACTCGAGGTTCAAACAATATAAAATAAATAATGAAGTGAATATTTTTGTTGTGGAGTGACATTATTTATTGTTCATAAGTTTTCACATGGCTGCTGAGCATTAATGTAAGTGTTTATTAATCCTAAAAGTTTCACAAGTTTTAGCATGAACAGCTTTTATCTGAAAAGTATGATCTCTCGTGTGTTAATGATTCTTCTGTTTAAAAAGTTTATCATCCAGTCAAAGACAAGAAACAATATCATGTAACTTCTGAAAGTCACACAGAGGTAGAGTGGAGTCACATTACACAGCCCATGCTCTACACACATACAGGTTTACATTTGCTCACATAAGTTAGTTGATGAAATCTTAAGAATAATTAATACATTTGTAAAAATTGATACACATGCAGAAAAAAGGGTTAAATTCAGAAGTATTATTTGCAATGGATAATTTGTCCAGCTCTAATTCAAACTCTTTTTGGCATTCCTGTAACTTAAAAATATCTCTGCTTCTTAAGGGGGCCTTTAGCCTGTTGCCCTTACTCAAAATGAGTACCAATTACTCTCAGATAATTCTACTGAACTGAATTGGGACTATTTGCAAGAGTAAGTACTACTGATTGTAAGAATTATAGTATTGAGTAGTGGGTGGGGGGGGAGGGGGAAGGAAGCAAAATACCTAACTTGTTTCAAGACTGAACTTAATAAGTTTATGGAGAGCCTGCTATGATGAGATTGCCTACAACAACGTAGGACCCAGCAATGGCTGGAGATGGGACGCTAGATGAGGAGGGATGTGAAAATTGCTTTTGATTACTATGATTTCAGGTAAGAGATGAGCAATAGGAGCAGAAGAATTCCTAGGATGGAAAGATCCTACATTTTTCTAAATATCTTTAGTAATAAAAGACAGGAAATAGGATAATATATGATAAAGATCAGCAAAACTGATTCTAAATAGGAGTTTTTTTTCAAAGTTTTCCATGAGGTGTGAGCTTTGAGCTTTTTGCTTTTTAAAAATGTTCATTTCACGATGACATTAACATTCCGATATAGCTTTTTAAAAAGGTGATAGCTGTGTTTGTTTTAATAACTATCAGTTTTATAAAAGAAGTTGTGTTGGAAAAATGCAAACATTTTGGATAAAAATAGTTATTGAACAAAAAAGTCAGGTATTAAAACATTTACATTTAGGGTGACAAGAAATCTTAAGTTTTTCTATTATTTTGTATTAAGCTTTATTTTTTTTTTCAAAACATTTTCCCAAGAATGTCTCTCCTTTCTGCTATGTATAGATGATTTGGTTCTACACCAAGTCCTACCTAAGTGACCAGCAAACTGACTACATCATATCCTTAATTACATAGCCCTAAATTCCAAGGAAATCTTTTCTTTTTATATGTTGGGGCACAAGAGTGTTTACATCCTTCATCTGGGAAGTTGGGTGAATGCCCGACTGGGAAAAACATCCATATCTATATGAATTGGCATAAATGATGGGGATGCATCAGTCCAGGCTTATCTGGCCCTGTTACCCAGGGTTTTCAGAACTCAGAGCAATGGTAACTTTACTGTTTTTCTCCAGACGGTGTCAGGAATAAATCAATGGGGACACAGTTGCTCCATCTAATATATGATGGACACAAACCAGAATCCTTGTACCTAAAACTACTTTTTATTAGATTTTAAACACACACACACATGCTGTCGCAGTAGGTTCAGAGTATCTCAAAAATATTTATATTTACCAAAAATTAAGAGATGGTTTTGAAGAATCAACAGCCAGGCTTCAGGGGGTCCCTGCCTTCCGTCTAGCTGCTGAGGAACTTAGGTGTCAGATCCTCGCCCAAAGAAAATTTCCTTGGACTGCTTCAAAAGCACTATTTCTAACTAAACTTTTTATAAATTTTTTCCAAACAAAGCACATAACTCATAATAGCCCCATATAGGCTAACAATTTCCCTAGCAACAACCAATAACAATTCATTATTTTCCTTATCAGCAAAGCATTTCTAGTCATAACAACAATGAAACTTACATGTCAGAGGCACCTAAAACCAAAGCTGTCCAAACATTCCTTCTGTTTTCATGGAACCTTAAGTCCCTGTCCCAACCTCTGGTTCTGATTAGCAGAGCTGCAAACATGGCCTGGTCTTCTCAGGGTCCTAAAAAGATTATCCCTAGCGGTGTGATGTTTGGGTCTCAGCTGGCAGTGGTTGAACATACAAAATGGCTGACTGCAGTACTGTCAAATTCTGGGTACATGCAGGAATGACAAATTTGGGGGCTACAGCTCAGGCCTGGTATCCAGAGTTTGCTGATTTGTCCACCCCCCTAAATCATTGCACAGACCTTTACAGTCACTTTGTTGGGCTGATGGACTCATCCATTTGGATAGTATATGTTGTTTATTCTGTTGGTAGGCTAAAATGCATTTTACCCTAAGAACAGCTAAACTTAATTACTCTCCCCTTAATTAATATGCATCTTTTGTAGATTATATAAACTAAATTCATTTAAATAGCGGATAAAGTAAGGGGACAGATGGTGATTAAAAGTTTCCAAGTGTTAGTGCGGTTATTTAAGCTTTCACTGTGTGTATTCTTTATATTTGCCAATATACAGAGCAATATAAATATGAATATAGTTTTTTCCAGGAGTAATGCCCTAATGTTGCCTGAATGATCCGTGTTTCTACTTCAGCAACCTCATTTGTGAACCAACATTTATTATACTTTTTTATAACCTTCTGCTTTGTTACCATCTATCCTGTGCTGAAACTAGTAATCACGTCATTAACTCAATATATCTTTGGAAATTCTATATTGTCATTCTTCTGTCGAGTGATAGTAGATTTCGGGACCTTGAAAATCAATTTTCCATTGGAGGAGAAATCAATTATATGGCCTTTGGGTATTTTCTTAGTGTAATGTGTTTTATTCACACAATATACATAGTTCTTTCAAAATATGTGGTCAAACAACACACAGGCAATCTCCTCTTTCATGAATCTCAGCTAACGCACCAATGCCTGGTTCCCAGGAAGCAAGCCTTCCCCAGCAGTTGGCTGTAGTTAGAGAGATTAAGGCCTAGTGCAAACTTTCCAGCTGTTTGCAACAACTTCCCTCAAAAGAAAATACATCACAAAACTAAAAACAATACAACATCTCTTCCAAGACTGAACAGGCTAAGAAAAAGTTGCTAAAAATGCTAGTAAAATTATGTGTAAATTATATTTTAGGGGTCCATAACTCAGGTATAAAACATTGCTCTGAACTTACACAAGCCATTAATTTGTCATCCGTGAAGAATATTTGCTTTTGTAACATTTTATTAAATCACTTTAGGCAAGATTAGTTCCATGAGGTTCACTTCAAAGTTAGACAATTAAAACTACATAAACACTTTTTGAAGGTTTTATTCCTAGCTCCACTCAGTCTTATCCAATGTCTCCATGGTAGAGAAGTTTTCATGTGTGAATGCATGCATGGATTTTCACCTTTTTTTGAAAATGCTCTGTAGCCTAATTGTCTACATGTTTATATATATGTAAAGTTTGTACAAAAATGCTGGCATTTTAAGTGGCAGGAAGCACTTTTAGTTCTTGTCCCACATTGTAGTACAAAAAATAAATTGAACGAGTTCTCTTCCTCATGTCTCTTACAAGTGTCACTGATTAAAACCAAAAAGGAGCGGCAAGTATCCGTGGTTATTGAAAGCTCCTTATAGCAAAGTATTAAGACTCTGGGGTTTAATGCTTATCTGATGACTAGAGCTTTATTGATGTTTGTATAGTTATGAGTAGTCAGTTAGTGGGTGAACTTAAAGTATTATCCCACTGTCTCTTCTTTGGCTGTCCAAATCCTGATCAGGAATCTAGAGGAGATTTTTCCTTTACATTACGAATGTAATGAATGAAATTATGCAGTGATTTTTTTCCCCAGTGACTTTTGTTAAACTTTGTAATAAATCCAGGTGTTTTGTTTCATCTCTCTTATGGAGTCAGTAATGCTGGATCCCTCTTTTCCCATGGAACTGGGTTTGATGTTTTTGATAGGACCATCACTGAACTTGCTAGCTATTTAGCTTGGACCCCTGAAATACTTCAATTTTGCAGGCCAGAATGTCTGGTTATTTGAGTTTAAAGTGAGTTAGTTCAAATTAGCTACAAGTAGCTTGATGTGTAGGGACTTCTCATTGACACTAATAGGGTTAATCCTATTACAATACTGTCTACACTCCTGTGATCTTATAACCTTGTGCTCTTCCTAATGCTATATAAAGTCCTATTTTTTATTTGATCTTCTGGCCACCTTACACACACATCATTCAGCATCTGTCAGCCTCAACTTTTTTGTATTGCCTGCAAAATTTTACATAAGAAAGATCCCCTGTAAATATTTCTTATTATTTTTTTTAATATCTAGATAAACTTTCTTTATAATAGTGTGTTTAATGTTGTTCCACTTATGATCTTTTAATTTCCTTTCACAAGTACTGTGCTATATATTCTGTATGGATACTGGACCGCATGAAGCTGTAAGATCATCTCTGGCTGTGCACTTCAATTTTAGTGAAACTATGCAAGAAACAGCTAGTAGAGCACAGCAAAATAGCAGTAGTTTACTTGTGACAATACGGGCTGCAAGGGGACATTCCCTACAATCACATATATGGCACAGGCTGGGACTTATACTTAAATCAGAGTAAAAGTTAGCAGCAGGTTGACTTTAAGTGAGTCGATGACCTCGCCTAACCAAAATTTATGGTACCACTGTGTGACATTGGGATTTTGTATGGATTGTATTGTTACTTATTGAAAGTTGTATTTGACATGCTTCCTTGTGCTTCAAATGTTTTATCCTCGGAGTTCTGCTGGAATTAGCCAATATTCTCCAACTCTGGGTGATCCTGCTTGCAACTCTAGGACCACTAAGAACAGCAATGGATACAGCAAGATGCTGCTGATCCTTTGAGGAATGAATCTGTAGTCACAGAAAGAGACAGACCAAAAGTAGCTAAGGGGAACACTCCCTTGCAAATTGGAATAGAAATAATTAGCACCTTGGGAATAGGGTGGTTTTTCACACACTCTAGACAGGGCAACCCTATATCAGTTAGATCAGCAAAAATGTCACATGTATTACTCTGGCTCCTTAAATGAGTTGCTTTGTTGCAGCTCATTGAGTGAGCCATGACAGTCAATGGCACAACAGAGGCACAAAGATCCAAAAATCACATGATGGCACAGCAGACTTGCAGACACTTCTCAGTGGCCACACTGAATGCAATGGAGGAGATGCGTGTTTTGATAGGTGGCTGCTTTGAAGTAGAGCCAAATCCATGCTGCAATGGGTTAGAATGCCAATATACCTTGTCTACTATATTTGTAGATTAAATGCTCTAGGTTAGGTCCATCTCTAATTCATTCAAGATATAAATTAATCTTGTCCAATCATCTTTCGTCATGGCTCTCTTCCATGAGATTTTGGGTCTCAATTCTGCAATCATCTGCTTGCAACTGGAACGCTGTCCCTCTACTGAGTCCCATTGCCTTAGATATGAGACTTTGCCCACATGGATCCAGTTGCAAGGTCACTGTATTTTGCTGTAGCCACCTAACACAGACACTAACCAGAGCAACAACTGTTTCCCATGACACAAAAGCTGTCTCTGAAATATCTAGTGCCTGCTAAAGAAACCCTCACACACGCTAAGATGGAACAAAAAAGTAGGGTTAAAAACTTGTTTGCAGTGTTGGTGTAGTATTGTTGGTCCCATGATATTAGCTGTCTCTCTGGGTTAAAGTCAAGCATTTCAGTGTTTTGTGATGAGAAAAGATTTGTTCTCGGTGTTCTATTGATATGTATGTTAAGAAAGTGTTTTTGTTTTCACAGAATACTCAATTATTGTTTTCTTGAAAAAGCTATTTCTATTTTTTTTAAAGAAAAGGATATAAAGGGGAGGGGCTTGTTGCCTCTGATAGCTGAAAAGTGCCTGTGTTTGTAACTCTTTTATGTTGGCATTTTATCTTTGCTGTGAGAGTGTTGCACAAATTCAGATACTTACTAGTTCAGTGAATAAAGTCTCACTGCCAACACAAATTCCAGCTGTGAACATGTAATCAGTTCTTCTATGGTTCGAAAAGGAAAGTACCCTATGCCTAAATTTAATTTTCATGCATATTTGTCCGTTTGGCTGCTCCCTCAAATTTTGCACAAATGCTACTTTGTAGCCAACACAGGAGCCTGTCCTTTTGTTTGAGCAATAATTACCCCATCCCAACACAGAAGTGACTATAGTATGTTACATTATGCCAAATTGATTTGTATTAATAATAACCTGAGTTAAAGCCAAATCCTTGCCCATGGTAATGTGGGACTGATTCCCTTGGGGAGTGGCTGTCTGCCAGAAATTTAGTTAAGAGGTGCGTGCAGCCTTTTTAAGGGTGACCTGAATTGACTGACAGCTCTAATGCTAAAGGGACACCCAGATGATAACCTCAGTGGAAGTCACGCATCCCAGTCTGGGGTGTGCTGTTATGGTATATACAGCGCCGTATTATTGCCTAGGCTGACAAATTTTCAGGGGCGGAAGCTCCCCTCCACACCCTGCTCCAGCTCACCTCCGTCTCCTCTGCAAGCTTGCCGCGGCATCCTGTTTCTCTCCCCTCCCAGCGCTTGCGCCACGAAACAGCTGTTTCGCGGGGCAGGGAGGGAGGGAGGAGGAAGGGGAACAGCATGTGCTGGGGGAAGAGGCGGGTCGGGGCAGGGATTTGGGGAAGGGATCCAATAGGGGAAGGGAGGGGGCGGAGTTGGGGCGGGGACTTTGGGGAGGGGGTTGGAATGGGGGCGGGAAAGGGGCGAAGTCAGGGCGGGGCCAGAGCAGCAATTATTTCCTGGCCTAGGGGCGGCAAAATTATTAATCCGCCACTGGGTATATACTTGTGCCAAAGAAAAAATCTTCCCCTCTGGATACCAGTACCATCCTGTGAGTGTGAAGTCTAATTAGAATGAGCTATACAGATCTGGCCAAGCTCTACGTCATCTAGGAAATAGGGCTACGATTTGGTCTGCAGAGTGTTACAATGGGATTTTCAAAAGTTCTCAGCATTGGCCTACTAACTCTGCTTCCACTGAAGTCAATTTCATCAAATATAATTAATTAACCCCATTTTTCAATTAATAATTTTGTTGTCAAATTTGTTTTGACCAGCTGTTGTCCTTAGTACTGAAGACTGACTCACTTTTTTTTCAGAGGGAAGGGCTGTATTTTGTGTGCTCTTTCTGAGCTACTGCCAATCAGAAAAAAAATAGCATCTGTTATTTTCCCATGGGACTGGTTGTTACTATCTGTTGTTCAATATTTGTACCATGGTAGCAGCAAGAGGCTACAGTGAACATCAGGGCCTCTTTGTGCTAGGCACTTTGCAAGCACATATGATGACATTGGTCTTCTGCCCCAGGAGCTTGCAGTTGAATTTAAGGTCTGGAGTTTCTTTAGCCACCGTAACCCCAGGCCCCCATTCACACAGTGGCAGCCACAGAGAAGCATCTCAGTATGTCTGCCTGCTGTAGTGTGATGGGAGGGCCACTTACCAAACTTCAGCCTCCACCAAAGACTATTCTGGAGTCAGAGGGAGCTGGGACTTTGCCTGTTGACACCCACCCAAGGCATCGGAGAGTGGAAGTCACCTGTCGTCTTCCAAGGACAGCAAAGTGAAGTAGCCGGTGACCAGATCAATCATTCACCTAAAAAGACCACCAGTCAGGTTGGAATGATAAGGGTCATCATAGGGTTGGTTTTTCTGTCAAGCTTTTAAGCAGAGCACAATTGTTTGGGAACACAGAACCGTGTGTTCTAATTCCAATTAGTTAGGTCAGATAAGCTTTTGGCTGTTTTGAACTGCACTTTCAATCTTCTGAGATCCCACCATCACTAGATGTATACATACTTTTGCTATGTGGGAGGTTATTTACTCTGTGCTGCTTTGCAATGGTGACACTTGTGTACTGTATGCTCTTATGTGCAGCTTGGCTGGGGTTTGCGTGTTTTTTATTTTATTCTCTTGTAGTCGTAGTTATGAAAACTGTTTACAGAGGAATCGATTATTATTTCTGTATGAGATTCACAAATGAGCAGAGAAATACCGGTGAGCTGTCAATGCTAACAGAAATAGCTTGCTGGAATATATACATGGTCTATCCCCCAACATGTACTCTGAATGTTTACTCAGAGTGGCTCAAGTGCACATGACAGTCAAATTCAGTAGTGTTATGGTGACAAATTTACAAGAATGGGAAAGGATCCTGGTTGGGGATCAGACTAGGCCATCTACTGAAACTGGCTGCTGCTCCTGTCTAGATTTATTAGCTCATTATAGTCTTATAGATCATCGTCATTATTCCAAGTGTGTCTGCATAATTCAGGCATCATCAATGGAATTCTTAATTAAGCTCTGATTGTAGAATATTTTTTTATTGGTGGTGAAGGATGATCCAGAAATACTACTACTGAATGTTGAGACCCTATATTGACTCCACAAGGCTGGCAGTTTGAAGAAATGTATGCAATGTTGTTGCAGCCGTGTCAGTCCCAGGACATTATCTCACCCACCTTCTCTCTCTAAATAGGAGAAATGTATTTTGACTTTTAACCAGAACAGATTTGATAAATTGGCTATTAAGTGTGCAATGGGATTGAGCCCTATTGATTTCAGTACTAGTATATAAAGTTAGGGACGTGCTTAAATACTTTGCTGAACTGAAGCCAGAGTGTTCAACACCTTACTTGATCGAGCCCTGACAGACAGAGACCTGAAACCCCAGGAGATTATATTCATAGTGTCACTTTTTGAAGTAAAACCACAGAGCTGATGGAAGCTTTTCTGCAATATTTCAAAGGGAATTATTTGTCACTCTGTTTTGGGCGACTTTGCACTCTTCAGCTTTTGCTTTCCTGTGAAATTCGATTAAATAACTAACTTCAGAATGAAAGCCTGCCAAAAATTCCAATTTCAAAGCCACCATTCACTTACTGTGAATTCCATTTTCACTTGAAAAACTGTCGGGCTCTGGGTTCTAGGTGGTCAGACCTGGTGGTTGGAGTGGTGGTGGAGAACAGGTACCAAGGGTTGAAGCCAGAAGTAGAGTTGGGACCGAGCCAAGGGCAGCACTGAAACTGTGGTCAGGGGACAGGCCCTGGGTCAGAACCAGGCTCAGAGTCTGTAGACAAGCCAAATAATGATTGTAGTTGGAGTCTGGATGCAGGCCAAAGATCGAAGCTGGGTTGAAGTCAGTCCAAGGGTCTGGGGGTCAGGAGGTGGGTGCAGGGCTAGAGTGGGTCAGGAACAGGGCTGGAGCGGGGTTGGAATAGGGTATGGACAAGGCTGAAGTGCATTGGAACAAGGCTTGGCCAAGGCTGGGGCAAGAACAGGGATAGGATTGAGGGCAGACTGGAAGCCTGGGGAGTCTGTAACATCGGGAGGCACCAAGAGGGTTCCTAGCTGTGTGATGCTGTTGCACAGACTAACTTGTGGGTATGTCAGTAAGAGTGGAATACTTGTGCTTGGGCCTTGTCCAAGAATAGACTGCAGCCGCATACCTGAGGGATGAGTCACAGCAGGTTCGGCTTCACAGATGAGTCAGTGCACCTACTGAGGCTCTAAAGGCTGCCCCTCTCCCCACCTAATGGGAGGAGCCACTGAACCCAGGCATCAAATGATCAGGGGGGACAACAAATGAAAAAACGGGGCAGGAGTGAGGGTCACAGGGTCAAAAGCAGGGATCCAGAGTGGGACACTGAGCAGAGAACCCCGGACAGTGCCGCTGCTCCTCAAAGGCACCTAGGGAGCCAGTGGATGTGGCCCAGAGGAACTCTGCCTGGAGATGTGACTTAAGGGTTGATCGGAAATAGGCCCCAGATGAGTCAGTGCAGCTGAGTGAGCAGCCCTGGTCTGGCTGTAGGCTTGGAAAAGGGACCTATTATCTAGTCATAAATTCATGAAACATGTCAGTGTGAGGCTGAAATGAGCTTATACTTGCGTTTGTAACAAAATGTGCTAAAAACAACCCCCTCAAATTCTGAATATTTTGTCTTTGGCTGTGGATTTTCACCTGCTTCTGTGCCCCAGAAGTATACAATAGAAGTAAGTCCTGCAATGACTGCCTATATTGTAGGTAGCACCACAGTGAAGCAGCAGCTGTGTAGGGCTCCTAGCTCCCACTCGGACATGGCTGGGAAGGGACAGGGATTGAGCAGAGGATGGACTCCCTTTGACAGGTATGGGTTTGGTATGTCTCCATCAGTGCAGTGAGAAACTGGGAGGAAAGGTTGTGACTGAGCATAACAAGTTCCAAAGTCTGGAAGCTGAAGCTAGACAAATTCAGATCGGAAATGAGGACATTTTCAACAGTGAGGATAATTGGCCATCGGAGCACCTTAACTAGGGATGTGGTAGATTCTTCATCACCTGAAGTCTTTACATCAAGAATGGACGTCTTTCTAAAAGGTGTACTCTAGTTTCACTAGAAGCTGTGACTTGATGCAGGGACCACTTAGTGAAATTTTGAGGTCTGTATTAATCAGAAGGTCAAAGTAGCTGATCAGGAGCCTCTCTGGCCTTAAAATCTATGAATCTATGGCAGTTTCAGTTATAATATTTTCCCCACTGCTTCTAGGGTAGCACAACAACGTATGGTTAGGCTTAGCCAGACTTTAGCCCTTCACCTGTGAAATAAAATTATTTACAAAAACTGGTGGTTTTAAGCTAAGAATGTAAAAATGTTCTGGAAGCATCACATTCCCTTCTCCATCTCATGACTGACAAAAAAAGTAACCCCACCAACTAACACCAATTTATTAAAAATAATTTGATTTTAAGATAACATGTTGCATGCAAAATTTCACTTTAAAAGTGACTTTGTAGTTCTACTGTATTATAAATTGAAAACCTGGACAAAAAAGGTTTATAAATATTAAATAAATAATCCTGTACAGGCTCTTAACTAGCTTGGAGCACCATAAAATTAAAGAGAAATTTGTTTAGTGAATATATGAATCAAACCATTTAATTTGATAAATTAAATGAACACCAATATTATTGATAGCATCTTATTTTACTATGTTAATTTTACTTAAAAGCTCAGTAAATTGCTTGAAAATAATTTGTTCCTTCCATGCCTTCTAAGGGCTAAACTGTGAACCTCTTACACTGACGAACAGTTACTCATCTGAGTAATACCACTGACATTTACGAGGCTCTATTCCAGGATCACATCTAAGATTTTACCATGATGTACTGTGTTCTAGTAATATAAATTTTCTAACAGCTTTACAAGTGAGAAGCATATATATATATTTTTACTCCTTATGAAACAGAGCACTTTTTGTGACTACATGATCTTGGTTAATATTCAGCAAATACTAGTCTACAGGGATTTTTATGGGAGTCCTTCCTGTTAAAGAGAACCATTTTCAGTCTAATGATTACAGATCATTACATTAATTTTTTCATTGGACAACATAATTAAAATACCCCCCCATTAGCGAGAAGCAAGGAACATATCCATTGTCTTAAGTTCACTCTCAGAATTGTTATTGCAGCTTCAAAGGGTTGCAAAGTTGTTTTCATAAAGCAAATCATTCAAAATAGTTTCCTGTGTTTGCATCAGCTGTCAGCTTTGTAAATTTATTCTTACAATAGCGGGTTTTGACAGAATTTGTAAAATGCTTTCCCCCCTGTTTTTGAAATATGATAAATGTGACATACAGCTGACCTTTACACAAGGCCACATGTTAATATTCAGGACCATGCTTTTGTTTGTCTTGAACAATGCCTGTCATTAAGAAAGCGTAGATTGCCAATATGACCCTCTGTTAGAACGCTGGACCATTCCTGATTGGTCACCAGGAAGCATCATGTGCCTTTGATTGAAATGACATGGAAGATGTATGGTCAAAGTGCTGTACTCCGCACCACTGCTGTGATGTGAAGAAAACCACTTTGACCCAAATAGACCTGCACTCAAACAATGTCGCACCAACCAAAGACAACATATTGGGAAGAAAAATGCTTGTAAACTGCGTGTGCTGGAAGATGTATTAGCCAGACAGCCATAGGGCAATCTTTGAACTATTGAAATCTTTAGAAATATTGTTTAGTTCTTGAACAATACTTACAAACCTAATTAATCAAGCGTAGATGGTTATGTTCGCTCTATACATAGTGAATCATTTTATTGTAAGAATAGGGCTGTCACATTTATTTTGCTGACCGCTTCACAGGTGCTTGCGTCCAAAAGCTTATTTTGAACATACATTTTAACACCAATTGTGATTCAAATTCCAAAAATACATTATGAACAGATCCATGACATATTGCTAACAATTAATATGCTTCCAAGTGTTTGTGTTTGTTTCCATTTTTATGTTTATATTTTTCTTGGGCTATGACACACCATTTTTAGAGCTTTGTTCTTGTTATTTTTAATTTGCAGTAGGAACATTTTTGACAGCTCCTCCAGATAAGTATTTTAAACCTGCTTTAGTATTAATGAGTAATGCTGCAAACAAGCTGTACAGTTTCAATCTAAAATCCATCAGATAAGTACAGCCTCATCCTGGAAAGTGCTGAAAAACTCCAGTGAATTCCCACATTCCTTCAACTCCTGTTGAATTGAATGGGAGTTGAGGGCATTCAGTTCTTTGCAAGATTAGACTCTTAATATAATATCCAGGATGCCACTAGTTTCCAAAGTCTGTCACATCAACATACAGATAACTATTGTCTTAACGAATGCTCTAACAATTAAAAAAACGTGTAGGGTGCCTAAAAGCTGAAGACTTCTGGGCTGCTGATGGCAATTAATAACTTAATTAGACAAATACCTCTATTGCTTTTAGAAGGTGTTTTTCTATTAGTGACATAGGTTCTGTCTACACTGGCAAGTTTCTGTGCAGTAAAGCAGCTTTTTGCGCTGTAACTCCAGAGGTGTACACACTGCCAAGCCACTTAGTGGCTCTGCTGCCCTGCACTCAGGTGACCAAACGTGAGCCCCACCCCTTAAATTCCTTGGAAATTTTGAAAGGCCCCTTCCTGTTTGCTCAGTGACGCGTGCAGTGGTCTCAGCGCATCTTTCCAGGTGGCCATGCCTGCTCCACAAACGCGGCGATCCCCCACTTGGAGCAATGCTAAGCTGCTGGACCTCATCAGCATTTGGGGAGAGGAGGCTGTCCAGTCCCAGCTGCGCTCCAGCCGTAGGAATGATGATACCTACAGACAGATTTCATGATGCATGACAGAAAGGGGCCATGACCGGGACACACTGCAGTGCAGGGTCAAAGTGAAGGAGCTGCGGAATGCCTACCACAAGGCGAGGGAGGCAAACTGCTGCTCCGGTGCTGTGCCCATGAGCTGCTGGTTCTACAAAGAGCAGGACGCTATACTCTGCAGTGACCCCACCTCCACTGCGAAGGCCATGGTGGATACTTTGGTGGCTCATGAGCCAGCTGAGAGTGGACCGAGTCAGGAGCAGGAAATATTGGATGAGGATCTGAAGGGGGAGGTGGACCCAGAGGCAGAGGACGACTCAGAGGTCAGAGATGCACGCTGCCAAGAGCTCTTTTCTACCCCGGAGGAGGCTAGCCAATCACAGCTGTCAGAGCTTGGCGAAGCACAAACAGGACAGGAGACCCCTGGTAAGTGGCTTTGATTTTGGGAATCACTGAAGCAGGTTGTTGAGGGCAGGAGGGTTGCAGAAAGCAGGCTTGTGTCTGTATGATGCGTGTACCGCCACATGCCTAGTCTGAGCGGCGGAACAGGATGTTGACTCCGTCACTTCACGGGACTCTGCCTCAGAGATCTCCACGAAACTCCCATAGAGATACTGGGCAAACCGCTGCCACAGGTTCTTTCGCAGAGCTGCTTTGTTTCTTGCCCCATTAAGGGTAACTTTCCCATGCCACTCTGCTGTCACTTGGCGGGGACCATTGCTGCACACAGGTGAGCCGCATAAGGGCCAGGGCAAAAGCCACAGTCTTGGAGAAGACCCTCCCTTAATTCGCTGCTCACCCTCAGCAGCAAGATATCTTCCATAATGAATACAGCCCGTGGAAAATGTGGGGACAGTAATGATTAAGGCTTCAGAGATATGACCTTTGGATCCCAGCCTCCCTCTTAGTCATCACCGGCTGAATGGCTGCGCAGAATTAGAAAGCGGCATTGAAGACCTAAAAAGGACTTTTTGCGTGAGGTTATGAGGCTCTCCTTGGCCGAAAAACAGGAATTGAAGGAGTGACATGACAACAAGAAGAGGGACCGAAAGGAGAACTCAGCGTGCCAGAACGAAGCCATGGAGTGGTTCTTAAACGTTATGGAGCGCCAAGTGGACACGCTCCAGGTGCTACTAGCACTGCAAACTGAGCAGCTCTGCACCCGCCCACCCCTACAGCCGCTGTTGCAAAACTCTCCCATGTGCCCCCCAGACACCACCAACGCACTCTTATCAATCTCCTGGCTCCAGTCTGTACCCGCCGCATTCCAATCCTGCCCCATCACAGTCCAGCCCTGTGAACTCCCAGTACCCACTGCACTCAACACCCATCCCTCTGCAGTTTAACCCTGCTGAAGTACAGTACCCGCTGCACTGTATTCCAAAGGAGAAAGTTGGATATGATACCCGGACATACACAAATCTTTAATTGCCCCAGGACTCCACCTCCTCCTGGGACCCTCCCTTCCCCCATCTCCCACAGTGCTGATGTGTTTTTTTTTTTTTGTCTCTCTCCTCTGGTTGTTGTTTTTTAATAAAAGAGTTGTTTTGATTTGAAAGCAATCTTTATTCCATTAACTGAAAGCAAACAGAGCCCTGCAAAGCAACAGGCAATTTTCTTAAACCTTCATAGTACATCATCTGCACCATTCACAATCACCTCCTAGCATTACAAGCACTGCACTCTCAAGCATAGCAACAAATATTAGTGACTTTGAGCTTCAAATTGCTGCCTTAAGGCATCCCTGATCCGTATGGCCCCGCGCTGCGCCCCTATAATAGCCCTGTTCTTTGGCTGTTCAAATTCAGCCTCCAGGTGCCCACATTTCTGTCCGTGCCCATAAGCACCACCCCCACAGCTCCATTGGCCAGTTTCAGGCCCATGGGGGCTGTGAGGACAGAGCTGGGGGCGGGAGCAGCGCACAGTGATCTGCTGTTCCCCTTCTCCCAAGAGGCATGCAGAGACATGCGAGCAGCAGCCGTCCGCTTCCGGGAGCGGCGTGGGGCCATGGCATGCATGCAGCCTGCCTGAGTGCACCGCTGGAGTCATGGCGGGCCGGACAGAAATGTTAGATGGGCTGTATTTTGCCCACCCCTGGTCTAAATGCTGTCCTGAATAGGAATAGACATGCTTAAGCACATGTTTAACTTTAAGCACATGTTTAAATGCTTTAGGCCCTGATTCAATAAGGTACTTAAGTACATGTGTAAATACATTGCTATATCGGGGTTATAAAATATATAACTTTTGAATTCACCAAGAAAATATTAAATTTTTGCAGTTCTAAATATAATCATGAATATTTATGACTTATTGTTTTTTCCTAAGTATTGTAATTATGGTACTGCCATTTTAAAATTAGCTAGGTATATTTAATCTATTAAAGATTTTGAATGCGGGGAGGTTTTCTCCAACTCAGTGTTGAGGCAGTGTGGGAAAACTTACATTGCCATTGGCTGGGCTGTATTTACCTTCTGGATAAAAAGACTGCAGTTTTCTGTGCTGTCCATTCACTGTCTCACTTAGGGCATGATCCAGTGCCTGTTAAAGTCGATGGAAAGACTCCAATTAAATTCTTTGGTCAGTAACAACCAAATTCATGTGAAAAATTAAAAACAACCTGTAACCATGCAAAAACCCAAGACAGCTAGAAATCCAACTGCTTGATTTATGTATGCAGGTGCTCTTGGTGCACACACACACAGGATTTGGTGTATGCAACTTGATTGCATGCTGAAAATTGGCATCATAAATTTAGAGGCTGTTTTTGAAAATTTGATCCTCAGAATCAAAGTACAGAGTATGGCCAACTCCAAGCATTAAGAAATCATGAGTCAGGCCAGGCCCCACCCAAGATCAGCGGCGGCTCCAGGCACCAGCGCTCCAAGCACGTGCCTGGGGCGGCAAGCCGCGGGGGGCGCCCTGCCGGTCCCTGCGAGGGCGGCAGTCAGGCAGCCTTCGGTGGACCTCCCGCAGGCATGTCGCCAAATCCGTGGAACTGGGGACCTCCGGCAGGCATGCCACTGGAGGCAGCCTGCCTGCCATGCTTGGGGCAGCAAAAAAGCTAGAGCCGCCCCTGCCCAAAATCATGAGCTTGGCTTAAAAATAATGAAAAATTTCAAAATAATACATTTTGTGTTCTTTTTATTTGCCTTCTGGTGTTAAAGAGTTCAAGATTCATGTTCTGAGGGTTTTCTCCACAACTGCAAGAGCTAGAAACATACTTTTTATTTAAAATGAAATCTGAGATTCTCAGGTAGCAGCCTGATTCCAGTGTCTGTGGCTTTAAGAAAATCACCAAATAGCATGAGAGTTGGCAACACTGCAGAAACAGTTAATTATCCATCTGGCTTAATTCTGCTGCAGCTTGGTAAATGTAATACGAATGTATGTATTTTAACTTATTTTTTCTCCATTTCAGTCTGTTTTAGAAGAGGACAGAAACAGGTTGTGCAAACAAATATACCCATTCACCGTGAATATAAAGTTCCAAAATTACCTCCACCAAGTTTGGCTTCTAGTGAGGAAGATCTGGCTGAGGCAGTTGTCCACACACCTACTCCATCAGTTAGAAACCAGGAGACCCCTTTAGCACAGACTATTGCACCAGAAGAAAAGAAAAAAGAACCTGAAGAACCTGAGCTCTTATGGACTAACACAGAAATTGACAAAGACACAGAGTTAGATGAGTTAGACAAGCTTCAGAACAGTGTTTCTCCATTACTTTCTGAAACAGAACACACTCCCTCAGATTTCAGTAGGCCGACTTCAAGTATAAAGAGCAACCAGACACTGTTCAGCTTTGAGAGAGAAACTGACTGGTCAGGTATGTACTATATAAATTTCTGTCACTATCATATTTTTCTACCGGTATTCATTTACTCCATTTTACTTTTAGTCTAATCTTCAGCAAGACAGGGACTACTACTGTAGCTGGATAGGTGATATATTAGGAAATGTTTGAATCAACTAGCCTGTGTAACATGCTTCCAAAACCAGTTGAAGAGTCACCATATTTTCTGTTGCAAATTAAATAATTCAATATTGAACTTCTTTTATTTTTCACTCCTCCCCTGCCCCCGCCAAGAGCCTTTGAAGTGCTAAACGCTCCTGTCTTTGAAACTTGATAAGGAATCAAATTCAATTCTTAAGGATACTCATGTTTTCTGTATGTTAGGACTAATGACAAGGAAAAGAAATCAAACTGCAAAAATAAAGGGCTTGATTCTGCAGCCCTGACTCCCAGTGAAGGATGCTTATTCACTAAAGTAACCCCACTGGGTCACTGATGAACATATCCAATCTAAGGGGGATGGTGTTTCAAACCTTGCTGAGGATGGATAAACCATTTTAGGGCTCACATGGTACAAAGACTTTATCAGCACACACTTGGGATGACTTGCAGAGATCATTTGTGTCTTTGTCACTCATGAGTAAGGCTGCGAGTTTGTCACAGAGGTCACGGAAGTCACGGATTTTGTGAATTTCCGGGACCATTGTGACTTTTGCAGCGGCCGGTGCAGCTGGCCCAGGGGCTGCCGGTGCAGCTCGGGAAGCCCCTGGGCCAGCCACATCGGCCGCTGCTGGGGCAGTCTCGTTCCACAGCCTCTCCCCGCCAGCAGTAGCAGGAGTTTGGGTGTGGGAGGGGGCTCAGGGCTTGGGCACAGGAGGGGGTGAGGGCTCTGGAGGTGCTTACCTCAGGGGACTCCCAAGAAGCGGTGACATCCACCTCCCTCAGTTCCTAGGCAGAGACCACGCGTTGCCTCCACCTGCAGGCACCACCCCTGCAGCTCCCATTGGCCAGAGTTTCCAGCCAATGGGAGCTGTGGAGCTGATGCTCGGGGCAGAGGCAGTGTGCAGACCGTCTAGGAGCTGAGGGAGGGACACATATCGCTGCTTCCAGTGAGCTCCGCAGAGCCTGGTTAGGGTAAGGAGCCTGCCAACCCCGCCAACCAGTGGGGGTCCTGGGCTGCTCCCCCCAAAGCATTCATGGCACCTCCGGGCCATCCCTCTGAGCACCCATGGCACACCCCAGGCCGCCTCATCCCCCCAAGATTTAGTCAGGGGTATATAGTACATGTCATGGACAGGTCACGGGCGGTGAATTTTTGTTTACTGCCCATGACCTGTCCATGACATTTACTAAAAATACCCGTGTCTAAAACGTAGCCTTACTCATGAGTGATGTGCCCTTTACTGATAAAATTTATTCTATGTATATTTTATGTATATATAGTGAGAGTTATATAAAATACATATGCACCCAGGAAATAGCAGTGTGTTTCGGTATCTGTTTGCACAGATACTTAACAAAATATCTATTTTACAGATTTTTCTAGAAAACTCTCCAGTGCAATCAGCACACCTCTTTCTCAGATTCACTCTTTCTCTTTTTCCATGTCTGCAATGGCTTCCTCAGACACAGAACTTGAAGCAGCCAGTAGCAGTAGCCAAACCTCCTACCAACCCATTCTGCATACAAGCTCTCTACTGGTGGCAAGTGGTTACTGCAGTGGCTTTCTGAGCCCCAGTCTGAACAGTTCCAGTTACCATGGCACTGCAAACATTCTCCAGGCTTCATCATATTCTGTGAAAAAATGCTCAGGGCAAACACCTTCTTTCGTGGAAATTTGGCATGACCGTCTCCTGCACCACTGGCCTGTTCTTCCACCGATCTCCCCACAAAGAGGTTAATAAATGTTTATTTTTTCCCCTGTTTCCATATGGTTTGTTCACAGGCTTTTGCTTGTATGTGTATGAATGCTCACTTGCATTGACTGCTGTGAGGGAATTGTTCCACGAATGCTGGCCATCTTCAAATCAATGCCTGCACATAACAACAGAAAGTGCCTCAGATGTAGTGGTTTCCACAGGACCATTGTTAGGCTTTTGTGAAGCATTTTTAAACCTAATAAATAATGTCAAAAGTCTCTATCCTAGCCAAAAATGTTCCTTTTGAAACAGCTCTAATAGTATTTTTTTGTTCTGTGATGTCTCCCAGTGTTGTGAAGAATTTGAGCTTCACAATAGGAATCTGGTGTATCGCGTGCCACTTTGCAACGTGTTTTTTTTTTTTTTAAATATAAAGCCTTTTTCTTTTGCCAAGGAGAACTCCCATCTTTTAGCTTAAATGTTTTTTTTAAAATAATCATCTTCATTTTGAAGGTTACTGTTTTAAATG
Source organism: Trachemys scripta elegans (assembly GCF_013100865.1). NCBI lineage: Eukaryota > Metazoa > Chordata > Testudines > Emydidae > Trachemys > Trachemys scripta. The sequence continues at coordinate 98,124,368 of NC_048298.1, forward strand.
AAACTAAATGCCACAAAATACAGTATGATCAAATGTTAATGATGCAGGAATGAAGTGAAGGGAAATGAAATATTGAACTCAATTAGATGCTATTTCAGTGAGTTTCCTCTGTGTGTTGTTGCGTAACTCATAATTAAATTAAGTCTAAAGCCTTTTGCTTTATGCACTGAGAAACAATGATCACTGTGGTCAAAGATGATTGCAATGGTCCTTACTGGCCTTAAAATCCTTGAATCTAAACCCTTATGACAATTTATGGTGAAAGAAACTCTAATTAATTGGAGACTCACTACAATTCATAGTATGCCATGTAGTATATGATAGCAACAAACTCAGATTATCCTTAAACAGCAGTTTAATTTGTAGGTAATATCACCATTTCTAGGATACAGTAGCCTCTAATAACTCAACCTAGCTCTATGGAGAACATTTACGAGATGTATTTGATTTCTGTGTATCGTACTTTGCTCTTTTTGATCTGTTGGGATCTTGATATTTGGGAGAAAGTAGAAAGACTTACATGTGCGTGTCTAAGTCCAGTATGGTGCTCAAGTTACTTGATATTGTAAGTAGTCACTTACATCTAGGCTATGATTCATTCAGAGAAAGTCAGATCGTTTCTATCTGGCAATGGAGGTTGCATTTTGACATGTTTTATGGCTACAGTAGTAATATATATTATATGATATATAGACAGGCTACCTTCTGTGTTTATCAGGGAACAATGCAAGGCCCAAAACAAAAAGTAAGTCACTGCAACTGTATTACAGTGCATCATTCTAGGCGTTGGCACTGATACATTTAAGCCTCTAATATTCTGCACTATAGTTCAGCTGATTTTTGTTGGTGTTCATTGTCCTATGTAGTCCACATTTAAAAAATGTCACTGCACATCCATGCACCATTCTTAGGCCCTGAGCTATGGCAATTGTTACAGCAGGAGGTACATACTGTAAATGCTGGTTGCCATGGTTTCCTATGGAAATAATGGCTTCCAGTAACTGTGAGTTGATATGACATGGTGTGCAAGATTGAACATCATATCCTTTTTCTTGGAAAGAAAAATGAGTGTCACCAGTGCATTTTTCTTATATATTGATAAATAACAGCATATCTTTCAATCAGTTATTAAAGTAGGTAAAGGTGACAAATTTAAAGTACAGACAAACACTTCAAAATTACTCTAGAATTCCAGGTTTACCTCTGAATGTTCTATATCAAGATGAGTAAAAGGATGATCTTTTCTAACCACCACTTCCAAATGTAGCCTGCGGTCTCGAAGTCAAGCAGTGTTCTTCCTGGCTAATCATGCATTACCACCCGTAATTAAGGTTCTGCAATCAGAACTTAGTTAACTGTTTTGTTGATGTATGAGCCAGAAAAGAGCCAGCATTGTCCGGCTATATGGAAAGAAGGACAGGAAACCTTGATATGTTTTAATCAGGCTGCAACTATATTATTAGATGTCTAGGACTACCCGGCAGATAAAAGTGTACAGTGCAGGTACATGGGGAGGGGAGGCTTACGCCAGCCCCCACATTTTCTGTTCAGGTCCCCCAGCCAATACATTGCTGGGACCTTATCATCCCTACCTCGAACGAAGGTTAAGGTGTGCTATAAAAAAGGGTGTTGACTCCCCGCCATGTTAGTCATAGGAGCCCTGAATCCTCCCGTTCTGCTCTTTTAAGTCCTTTACCATGCCATTTATCCGGTCACTGTATCCTCCCTATCCTATCCTACCTGCACTGGACAGCCGCCCCACACTTACTGAATGAGTTGTGATATTATAGCTTAACTCCCTTCCCTACTCAACATAACAAGGCCCTCCCTGAACCTGCTGTGAGGAAGGCAAACCTCCCCTCCCCCCACTCCACCTAGGCTAATTGGGTAGTGAGGGAAAAATTCCTTCCCAGCCCCCCTAAAAAGGAGCAGCTAGTGTGATGCTCACAGCAGGTCCTGACCAAATCTGGTATTTTGCCACACCAAGCGCTGCTTCCCCTGCTCCTGGGCAAAAGGGGTTCTCCCAGCCAGGCTTACCCCTTTTAAACTCCTCAGCCCTTCCGGTCCCAAGGGATGTGTCAGCATCCCCACGCAGACCCATTCCCTTTTGCCACAGCTTCTGAGCACCTTCTCCCCCCTCCTACCCGTAACACTGTTCCTTCTCCTTCAGCAAGCTGGACAACAGCCTCCCCTCCCCCCCACTTAACGATGCAGTGCAGCTATTAGCTCTGCAAAGCTGATGGAAGTAAGAAGTCTTAAAAAACTTATTTTTGTAATTAAACAAATGTGACAGGATTACACAGAGGGAGAATATCTGTTGGGTAATGTACATAAAATAGTCCTGCTTCTAACTCTAGTTGCACTTTTTCTTTTCTTTTCTTTTCTTTTCTTTTTTTTCTTTTCTTAGTATGCTACCAAAACCCTCGGGGGGGAGAGGGGAACAGATTATTTAAAATTATTCCTAACATTTGAAAATCCACAATGTGATTGTAAGTGACAGAAATTAGGAATCAGAGAACATGGAGAAATTCTATGTTTTCATGAAAATTTTAGACATTTCTGCCAGCTTCACAAAATATTTTAGAATTTTATTTTAATAATAATAATAATTAATAATTTCAATATTTCTATACCTTCCAGTTTTCACAGAATATAAAGGAAAAAACCTGATAAAGGCAGGACCATCATTGCTGAAAGTGATGGGAGAGACAGGATTCCCTAACCCACCATATGAATGCTGCCATTGGTACACTTCTATAAGTTAAAGTGGTAAAAATAATTTTCTAATGCATTACATTGGGGTGGCCAAACTTACTGACCCTCCGAGCTGCATACAATGATCTTCAGAAGTTCAAGAGCTGGGTGTGCCAGGATTTGGGGCTTCAGCCCAACTGGGCACGCCTGCCAGGGCTTGGGGTTTCTGCCCTGTGGGGTGCGCCAGCCAGGCCTCAGGGCCTCAGCCCCACTTCTGCTGAAGCCCCTAGCTCCAGCAGGCACCTCCAACAGGGCTGAAGGCCCAAGACTCCCCTCCCTTAACATCACCAACCTGTCGCAGGGCAGAAGCCCTGAGCTCCCCCCGACCCCAGTCTCATAGATGGAGAATGGGATGGAGGTGGGGGGGCTCCATGAGCCACATTTAAGCTGTAAAAGAGCTGCATGCAGCTTGCAAGCCATGGTTTGGCCACCTCTGCATTACATTAATGATGCCAAAATACATTAAAACCAAACCAAAGAAATATGGTTAGTACATCCACCAACACATTTCTGTGTTTTCTGAATCAGATACGCCTATCAAAATGCACACTGCAATATCACAAAAAATTAGTTGGCAAAATCACAGTTAGTACACACCAAGCTAGGGTGTGAATCTGCTGTGCACGGATTGTCCACATGGACCCTTCTGACGCATATTAACAGTTAATGCACTTTGATCTACTCCTCTTTGAAATGGGACTAGTCAGCAGCTTAAAAAACATTGATTATAATAGTAAGAAGTGGCACGGGCTGAGGGATGTGCTGGCTGCCGCTTCCTGCAGCCCCCATTGGCCTGGGATGGTGAACCGCGGCCAGTGGGAGCCACGATCGGCCGAACCTGCGGACGTGGCAGGTAAACAAACCGGCCCGGCCCGCCAGGGGGCTTATCCTGGCGAGCCGCGTGACAAAGGTTGCCGATCCCCGATTTATATAGTGCTGATACAATGGGGCCCTGATCTCAGTTGTGACCTCTAGATGCTATAGCAATACAAATAATAATCTAACTACAATTTACATCTGATCCCACAGTTCAAGTAGCTAAATGTATCCCTGGCTATATAACCATCGGTCTGTTCCTTTCTCTTTCTAGTTGCGGAATCCCTGTCATTGAAGGTTTTTAAGAACAGGTTAGACAAAAATCTCTCAGGGATTATTGTCTGGGTATACATAAGCCTGTCTCAGCATGGCAGGAGAGGGGGCTGGAATAGGTGACCAGCTGAGGTCTCTCTCATTTCAGTCTTACATTTCTATGATTCTGTTATCTTAGGTCTCTCTTGGCTTGTTGCTCCATTGCTTGAACAAGAGCATCAGTAGCATCCATGTGTTTTTCCATCTCCATCGTGACTCAATTACTTCAAGAGCTAGTTGAAAAAGAGGGGGCAGGGGAGAATGGATTATTTTTTCTTGAAAATCTTGACCTTCTTTCATCAAAATTTGAGATTTTGACAAAATTTCATGTAAGTTTCCATTTATAAAATCATCTTCAATTACTTCTTTTCAGAATATTAACCAAGGACAATGTGTTCCACATTGAAGATAACACCAGTAGTCAAAGTCATTCTGATAAAGATGCTTGCTCTTCTTAGAAGTTCATCTCAGTACCTTATGTTAGATTTATAAAACGTGCCTATCGTGTAGTCTCGGGTGCATATACAGATTAAGCTGTATATCTGGATTTAAATTGTCCTTGATTTTCCTTTGGCACCTTGTGTATACAGGGGAAATGACACACACTCTTGGACATCCTAGTTAATTAGAATAGACAGCAGCATCTGTTTTGGTCACAAATTAATAATGTTATTTGGATTGGAAAGAACCACTAGTAGGTTTTGTAGTCCAGTCAGTTTGTCAAAGAAACTTTGAGCTGTACTTTGTCTGCTCTTCTACAGCCAAAATAATAGACCACCCCCTAATATTCGTACTCAAGTAAAAGTCCCATTGGATTTGATGACAAGTGACAAGACCATGCCTAATGCATAGGGCAGAGACCTGTAAGAGAATATGAAAAGTGGTCTGTCTCCCAGTAATTCAAAACATGCAGGCCAATTGGAAGACCAGGAGAGAGAGAGAGAGAGACAGACTGGGAAATAAGCTAATAATTTGCAGGAGATAATGTTGCCCGCTTCTTATTTACAATGTCATCAGAAAGTGAGAACAGGAGTTTACATGGGACTTTTGTAGCTGGCAATGCAAGGTATTTATGTGCCAGATATGCTAAACATTCATATGCCCCTTCATGCTTCAGCCACCATTCCAGAGGACATGCTTCCATGCTGATGATGCTCATTAAAAAAATAATGTGTTAATTAAATTTGTGACTGAACACCTTGGGGGAGAATGGTAATACTCTGGCTCTATTTTACCAGCATTCTGCCATATATTTCATGTTATAGCAGTCTCAGATGATGACTCAGCATATGTTCATTTTAAGAACACTTTTGCTGCAGATTTGACAAAATGCAAAGAAGGTACCAATGTGAGATTTCTAAAGATAGCTACAGCACTTGACCCAAGGTTGAAGAATCTGAAGTGCCATCCAAAATCTGAGAGGGATGAGGTGTGGAGCTTGCTTTCAGAAGTCTCAAAAGAGCAACACTGTGATGCAGAAACCACAGAACCCGAACCACTAAAAAAGAATATCAACCTTCTGCTGGTGGCACCTGACTCAGATGATGAAAATGAACATGCATTGGTCTGCATTGCTTTGGATTGTTATCATGCAGAACCCATCATCAGCATGGATGCATGTCTTCTGGAATGGTGGTTGAAGCATAAAGGGACATATGAATCGTTAGTGCATCTGGCAGGTAAATATCTTGCAACACCGGCTACCACAGTGCCATGTGAACACCTGTTCTCACTTTCAGGTGACATTGTGAACAAGAAGCTGGCAGCATTATCTCCTGCAAATGTAGACAAACTTTGTTTGTCTGAGTGATTGGCTGAACAAGAAATAGGACTGAGTGGACTTGCAGGCGCTAAACTTTTATATTGTTTTATTTTTGAATGCAGTATTTTTTTGTACATAATTCTACATTTATAAGTTCAACTTTCATGATAAAGAGATTGCGCTACAGTACTTGTATTAGGTGAATTGAAAAACACTATTTCTTTTGTTTTTTTACAGTGTAAATATTTGTAATAAAAATAAATATAAAGGGAGAACTGTATACTTTGTATTCTGTGTTATAATTGAAATTGATTTATTTGAAAATGTAGAAAACATCCAAAAATATTTAAATAAATGGTATTCTATTATTGTTTAACAGTGCGATTAATTGTGTGATGAATCGCGATTAATTTTTTTAATCGCTTGACAGCCCCTCTCTCTCACTCACTAGCTATCTATCTATAATCTTGATCCAGGCCAGAATTTTTTTCCATTTCAGCTGTGAACTAGGTAGCATTTTTCCATGGTAAAAATAATAAATATCCCCAAATTTTCCTTCAGGTGAAATGTGTTTGGTTTTTTTTTCAGGGAAATTTCATCATTTGTTCATGAAGGATTTATTTTTGCCTACATTTTAATGATTTTATATGAATCAGAATTTTTTTTTATTAAACCACTAATGGGCTTGAATTTGTAGAAACCTCTAACACAAAATTAGCCATAAAAGATCATCTAAATAGAAACTGAAGTCCTTGTTTGCTGTTTCTCTGGACAATGTCCACTCATGGTATTTATTTCTTCCTCTCTCCAAGGTCTCAAAGCCTCTAGAAGAAGCCAAGATAAACTTATACTGTTCTATTCTATATAGATTCTTATACCTCCCTAATACAGTAGTATCTGAGTGCCTTCCAGTAGTGCATTAAATAGCATCTAGTTCAGGGGTCGGCAACCTTTCAGAAGTGCTGTGCCGAGTCTTCATTTATTCACTTTGATTTAAGGTTTCTCGTGCCAGTAATACATTAACCCTAAGTCTATAATATATAAACTATTGTTGTATGTAAAGTAAATAAGGTTTTTAAAATGTTTAAGAAGCTTCATTTAAAATTAAATTAAAATGCAGAGCCCCCCGGACTGGTGGCCAGGACCCGGGGAATGTGAGTGTCACTGAAAATTGGCTCACGTGCCGCCTTTGGCACACGTGCCATAGGTTGCCTACCCCTGATCTAGTTTGTTCTTTAAGCCCCCTTGCCTGCTCTTGCTAGCCTCCTAAAGTATGTTGCCAGTAACATTTTCTCTGATCCTATGCTTCCTGTCAAGTTTCACTATTTAGTATATGAGAGGAACTAGTGTCTGGAGGTATTTGTAACTGCCATATAAAGGCTCTGAGTAATATTTAGTGCTTATTACAAGATATAGGAAGAGATTTTCCACTACTGTGATGAGAAAGGGGGCAATTCCCTAGAAACCCTCAGTTACACTGTATAGATTTTTACGGAGGGATTAGGGAAAATAGCTAGGGCTCAAAAAAGTATCTATTTCAGCCATAGGGACTGGAGAAAAATGAGTAGTCCCATAAGGCCTCTTTCTCTTTATTACTAGATTTTTCAAGGTGAACTCTAGCCTCAGGCCAAAGATCAAGTAGTTATTGGCTCCTTGAAGTCTTAATGCTCAAGAAGATATGACTTCTGCTCTTTGAATCTGTGCCATCCACTCAATTGTTTCAAGTTAAGGTGAATATATCACCTCAACTACATCAATCAGCCTGAATTAGGGGAATCTTTTTCTTAATCAGATCAATTTGTCTATCACTAATTGTAGAGAGAACACTTAAAAAAAAAAGTTCTGCAAAAAATTACATCCATGCATATCCTCTCTCTCTGCCTCTTCTTGCTCCCTCATAAAAGACGGTCAGTTTGTAAATTAAAAGATTATTTTTCTGACTGTCATCACAGCTAACTTGGACTGAGATTTGTAAGTCAAGCTGTGTTCTCATTGCTTATTAGATTATCCTCTTCATAGAGATTCTGAAATTAGAATTTAGCTAGCCATTTTCTTGATTCATGAAACAGGATGAAGCTTGCTTAATCTCCCAGCTGTATTGGTTCTGCCATGCTAATGGTAATAAACAAACTTTGTTTGGTCAGTAAGGTAGCAGATATGACTGTGAGGTCACACAGGAAATTGATTCATTATGGTGATGGGGAGAGGGGGGAACCCTGATAGAGCAATAGTACTAAAAAAAACCTGCTTCTAACAGAGCCCATGTTTATGTAAACACTTTTTAAAAAAGAATTCTGTTGAGATATTTATAAAGTGTACAATCACTATAGCTGGTTAAATGATTTATTGCAGATAAGTTGTCAGATGAATTTAGCATTTCTTTTCATGAGTCATTCATGAACAGACTTGTGATTTTTATGAATTTATTCATTACCGAAAAGTATTTTAATAGTTTGCGCAAACAAACTTCAGTCTGTATTGTCTATGAATTGTTCACTCTGATTCTTAGCTATTCATTATTCATGCTTGTGTACTTATTCGTATGTGAATATAGGTATTCACTGGAGCATGGCTGTCCTTCCTCACATTTGTGCAGACTTATATATGAATAGTGAATGAAAGTGGGGCATGACCATGGTCAAAGTGAATAGCCACTAATATTTCAAATGAATTTTTGCAAACAATGAGCTGAATTCCTTGCTTGTCTTCAATGGAGTTACACCAACAGAAAAGTTGGCTCAAAATTTTTGCAATATTCAAACAGCTCTAGCAATCACAGCAAGAGCTAATCGCTAACCACAACTTAATGCATTTAAAAATTATTAGGAAATGTAGTGTTTGTACATGTCAGTATATTTTCAGTTTATGCCAGTTACGGTGCTGGTAGCAATGTCTATAGTTAAGGTTGCCTAACACTTTCTATTTTAAAACCCTCTTTTCAGTTGCTTATAACTTAGCCAAGTTTTAACCATTAAGGCTGAAATTTTCCTTCTGGGTGTCTGCCTCAGGCTGAATTTTTTGGGAAGTTTCAGCAAATATGTTCTGGCTGTTTCTGAGAACAGAAGGAGGGAACAAAATATGTTGTTTTGCCTTTGTTAAAAATCCACACAGGTTTTGCACTGAGAAGTTCTAGTGTTTCTACTTTGGAGCATGGATATGAAATTTGGCAGAGGGTGTCACCCTGGTATCAAGAAAGTGCCCTTTGCTAGTCTTATGCAAATATGCCCAACTTTTGACAAACTTTCATAAACTATGAAAACCACACTTTCCATACAGTCATTAGAGGTTTGTTAGACTTCATCATCTAAATTCTCCAGAGATTCTATCTGCACTGAGCACACTCCATCCTTACGCAGTGTCTGTGTGCTGATGAGGCTGTGCGTGTGCTGTCCTGACACAGTGACTGAGCATGCTCCATCCCAGGAGCTCCAGGGATGAGCAAAACTTTCCCTACAGTGATGCCTTTTGGCTGCCAAAGGCCACCGTGGCACCAGGCACCAAAACTAAAAGCAGGGAGACTGTGTCCTGTGGGCAAAGTGCCCCCACTGCTGATGCCCAGACTCCATGGAGGAGAAGGAAGGAAGCAGCCTGACTGGAATGCAGAGGGGTGAGGAGCTTGGGGCCAGGAGAGACTGAGATAAGAGATGAAAGAGGAAGGCTGGGACAGGGACAGGGTTGTCTACGGAAGAAGACTAGGACAGGAAGAGGCTGGCGGGGATAGGAGAACTAAATTGAGAGAGAAGTGAAGAGATGTTTGTAAACACTAGAACACCCACCCCTAAAAAAATGGAAATGAACCTAGGATTCCCAAGGTTCAACATTCCTCTGCTGTCAGCATGTACCTTTGAAACCCACTGGTAAAATGGCGGATCCACACAGAAGCTTACAATCTACTACTGCTATTGGCTACCCTGATAGCTCAAGTGGTAGAGGCCTGTGCTATGGATCTGATAGTTCCAACCCTGTTGATAATGCAGATGGGAGTCAATATGATTCCATATAATGATATTTCTATTCTTTTGTTTGCTTTTTTAACCAACATCTATGTAATTACAGACAAAAAACTAAATTGAAAGAATGTTAAGGTTACAAAATTGTGCATTTAAAATTTAGGAAATGCCAGAATTATAGTTGTCTGTACAATCTTAATTCAGCCCCCTTGTATGCATATATTATGGTATAGTCTTTTATTATATGATCACGTACTGTTTTTCCACAGGACCCATTCAGTCCTCGGGGAGACTGTGTTCTGGGAATGAGTGACGTCTGTGAAGTGAAAGAAGCAGAGCCCCAGCCTCATTTATTGCAGAAGTAGAGAGAATGAGGCAGACGACTGTAGGAAGAGACAGGACAAGTCTCAGGGTTAATGTAGTTGAATGCCGTCCTGGAGAAGTGGCTTCTATCCCTGCTACTGCCAAAGAGTTCCTGTACGATGCAGGGCATATCACAAAAGCCAGACTTTATACAGGTGGTCATTAATGGTGGGTTCCTTGTTTTCTGGGTGCCCAGCTTGAGACCTTTGCGTCTGGTTTGCAGACGTGTTGAGCACTCACAGCTGCAACTGAAATCGGTGGGAGGCATGCTCTGAATGTGCTATAAAATAACATAGTCTGAAAAATCAAGCAATAGGCATCGCAGATTGGGCACCCACAAATCCGTGAATATTTTTTACCTTAATCTTTCTGTGCTTCAGTTCATCTGTAAAATGGAGATGAAAATGCCACTCTATCTCACAAGGATGTTATGAAGATAAATTAATGAATGTCTGTAAAGTACTCAGATCCGATAGTGATGATTGCCATAAAAAGTCCCTGAAGAAATAAAGAATTCTATATTCAGAGCAGTATTTGAAGGGTGTGCAGTATACGAGGCATGTTCAGTGGAACTTTTCACTCAGGCTTTATATGTAGATCTGCTCAGTGCAGGTGTAACATTGGGAGATCATTATTTTTAATTGTTTAATACAATCTGGTTCATGTTTGTGAAGAAAATAACTTGGCCAAATAAAACTGGATTGTTACCAAACCGAGGGAAAGCAGATCTATGTCCCTACTAAATTTTACGTTTCAAGTGGCTTCTACTGAGATGATAGAACTGGTCAAAAAAAGTCAGAAAATATTTCTTAATTAAAAAATGGCCTTGCAAATATTTGGCAGTGGTGCTACCATTTTTGATTAATCTTTCAGGAAAAGTTCACTCTGATTTAGAGCAAACACATCAAATTTCAGCCTAAACATCAAAATATTGAGAAAGCTGTAAGGTTAACTTATCTATAGGTATCTATATCCTATATATTGTTATGCTCGCCACCTATAACTCTTGTTAGAGATGGGTCCAAGTTGCAAATCTTCTGGAATCAGATTTGAATCTGAACTTCCCCTAGTTTCAAGTGTTTGCAGATTCGTTGTTCTGTTAGGCCATTGTATACATGAGCTTCATGACTCTGATCACTCTATGATGGCCTAAAGGGAACACCAGGGCTTGGATTCTCAGCTGTTGTAAATTATACAATCATAGAATCATAGACATGTAGGACTGGAAGGGACCACCATAGGTCATCTAGTCCAATACCCTGCATTCAAAGCAGGACTAAATATTAAACTAGATAATTCCTGCAGGTGTTGTCTAAACTGCTATTAAAAACCTGCAATAATGGAGATTCCACAACTTTCCTAGGCAATTTGTTCTGGTGCTTAACTACCCTTACAGTTCCTAATGTCCAACCTAAACCTCCCTTGCTGGAATTTAAGCCCATTGCTTCTTGTCTTATCCTCAGAGGTTAAGAAGAACAATTTTTCACCCTCCTCCTTGTAAAAACCTTTTATATACTTGAAAACTATTATCATGTGTCTGCCCCCTCACCCCTCAGTCTTCTCTTCTCCAGACTAAACAAGCCCAATTTTTTCAATCTTCCCTTCAATCTTAAAAGTAATGTTTTCTAGACTTTTAATAATTTATCATTGCTCACCTCTGGCCTTTCTCCAATTTATTCACATCTTTCCTGAAATGTGGTACCCAGAATTGGACACAATACTCCAGTTGAGGCCTTATCAGCTTGGAGTAAAGCGGAAAAATTACTTCTCTTGTCTCGCTTACAACACTGCTGTTGACGCATTCCAGAATGATGTTCACTTTTTTTGCAACAGTGTAACACTGTTGATTCAGATTTAGCTTGTGATCTACTATAACCCCCAGATCCCTTTCTGCATTACTCCTTCCTAGGCAGTCATTTCCCATTTTGTATGTGTGCAGTTGATACTTCCTAACTGGAGTACTTTGCATTTGCCTTTATTAATTTTCATCCTATTTACCTTAGACCATTTCTCCAGTTTGTACAGATCATTTTGAATATTAATCTATCATCCAAAGCACTTGCAACCCCTCGCAACTTGGTATTGTCCGCAAACTTTATAAGTGTATTCTCTATGCCATTATCTAAATCATTGATGAAGATACTGACCAGACCCAGACCCAGAACTAGTCCCTGCAGGATGCCACTCGATATGCCCTTCAAGTTTGACTGAATCACTGATAACTACTCTCTGGGAACGGCTTTCCAACAACTTATAGTAGCTCCATCTAAGGTATCTTTCCCTAGTTTGTTTATGAAAATGTTACACGAGACAATATCAAAAACCTTACTAAAGTCAATATATACCACATCTGCTGCTTCCCCCCACCCACAAGGCTTGTTACCCTGTCAAAGAAAGCTATTAGCTTGGTTTGACATGATTTGTTCTAGACAAATTCATGTTGACTGTTACTTATCACCTTATTGTCTTCTAGGTGTTTGCAAATTGATTGCTTGATTATTTACTCCATTATCTTTCGGGGTATTGAAGTTAAGCTGACTGGTCAGTAATTCCCCTGGTTGTCCTTATGTCCCTTTTTATAGATTTGCACTGTATTTGCGCTTTTCCAGTCCTCTGGAATTTCTTCTGTATTCCATGAGTTTTCAAAGATAATTGCTATGGCTCAGATATCTCCTCAGTCAGCTCTTTGAGTATTCTAGGATGTATTTCATCAGGCCCTGCCAACTTGAAGACATCTAATTTGTCAGTGTAATTTTTAACTTGTTCTTTCCCTATTTTAGCCTCAGATCCTACCCCACATACACTGGCGTTCACTATGTTAGATGTCCGATCGCTACTAACCTTTTTGGTGAAAACTGAAACAAAAAAGGCACTTAGCACTTCCACCATTTCCACATTTTCTGTTATTGTTTTTCCCCCTTTATTGAGTAATGGGCCTATCCTGTCTTTAGTCTTTTGCTTCTATTTGTAGAATTCTATTTGTAGAATGTTTTCTTGTTACCCTTTATGTCTCTAGCTAGATATTCTCATTTTGTGCCTTGGCCTTTCTAACTTTGTCCCTACATGCTTGTGTTGTTTGTTTATATTCATCCTTCATAATTTGACCTGTTTTCCACTTTTTGTAGGACTCTTTTTTGTGTTTCAGATCATTAAAGGTCTTTTGGTTCAGCCAGGGTGGTCTCTTGCCATACTTCGTATCTTTCCTACGCAGTGAGATAGTTTTGCTCTTGTGCCCTTAAAAATGTCTCTTTGACAAACTGCCAGCTATCTTGAGCTGTTGTTTTCCCCTAGACACGCTGCCCATGGGATCTTACCTATCAACTCCCTGAGTTTACTAACGTCTGCCTTCTTGAAATTGACATAGCTCCATGGCCTTCAGGAGCTAGTGCAATTTACACTACCTGAGAATCTGGCTCCATACCTGCACACACTCCAACATCCTTAGGGAGTTCACATCCAGCTCCGTATCCAAACTTTTCCAACACTTTGGGATGGCTTGATCTGCTGTTTCAATGTATATCCCCTCTAATTCAGATACACGTATGTTCTATTCTTATTGTCATTATGCCTGAAGTACTGAAATGAAGTAAAAGCAGAGAAATGTTACATTTGTCATAAAATATGTGAAACTATCATGGTGATGAACATTTTGAGAACTGACAATTGTGTTAGGTTCTTTATAAAAACATATAAATATATGGGGTCCCAATGAAGTCGATGGGAGTTTTACCATTGACTTCAATGGAGCCAAGATTTCATGCATGTTCCCCTCCCTAAGGAGTTTACAATCTAAGGCCTCAGTGCTGCAAACATTGATACAAGTGAGTAACTTTACAGTGAGTAGTAGCGTTGAACTAAAGTGTTTGCAGGATCAGTGCCTATATTCACACATGGTGCCCCAAGTAAATGCCAGAAATAGACCAGAAGAACAAGGGTTCCATTAATAACAATAAATAATCCTAAATAATAAGTAAGTGGGATAGCATAAAGTTACTTTTTTGCCTTACAAAAGATTTAATTTAGGATTTAAAGTCATGAGTTACCTTTAAAACCTCTTTAAGTGAGAAGCATTTATTATTTTCTCCATAGGCTTGAAATCAAAAACATCAAGGTTCACCTCACTAAAGCTATAAAAATATTAACAAGGCAAGGAGTGGCTTTCTGTTTTGTTTTTAGATTAAGTAATTGGTAAATAAATAAAATCAAGTACAATGCTAATGAAATCCTGTTTCCATGTAGTTAACTAACATGCAATATAAAATGAGGCTTTCCTGAAGATTCACATCTCATCAAGGTAAAAATGTTGTCAGTTTATAATTAGTTTTTCCTCTTTTCCCGTTGTTTGCCTCCTGTTTTTCTCACCTTTTCTGCAACTTGGGTGCATATAGCTAGCAATTGCAATTCCTAGACCAGAACTCCCCATTAATCCATTTGCGCTATTGATTTTTTATCTTAATTTCTCTTTGTGATTAAATCAGTATCATGTGTTGGTTCCCCACCCCCTTCCCACACCTCCCCTAGTTTAAAGATGTGTTCTTTTAGATAGATTTTTTTTGGTAGCTTTAACAATGTTCTGTTCACATTTCCTTGGATAGGACCAACAATTGCTTGTTGACCCATTTTAACCCCTTTTGAGCATCATCTTCAAAGTGTAACTGTCCTTGACAATGAAAGAGAACTTCCTATTGTCTGGTCCTTCCAGGCAATCTTTAGCATTGAGTTAAATGGCTTTCAGTTGGAGGAGTTGGCTGGAAGGAAAGAGACAAAGTGGTCTGTTGTTTCTGAGTGACTTTGCTAGAGTTTCCCTTTTCTCCTTTAGAATGGTGCATTTCTATAGAAGATGACAGACATTTTGACAGGTGCAATATGCTTTGAATTGTTGTGTCAGATAATTCTTTTGTCTTGGCTTTTCCCAGCAGAGTGGTATGGTTCCTTAGGATGCTGATATGCATATTGTTTGCTTTTCATTTAGTGTGGTGATGCCTTCCGTTCCTTCTTTCTATCTCACTCTCTCACTTTTTCTAAAGGTCTTTTGCATACATGTTGCTAACCCAGATGTGAAGGCAAACAGCAGTGCCACAGACCTCTCTCCTGACCTTTTGATAATGATAACCAACAGTTATAACTCAGAAAAATGATAATGTTAATAGAGAAAGTTAGCATACATTCAAAAAGCATGACTAAATAAAAGCATTTCATAATCTCATCTATGACTTGTACTAACTATATCTGATTGGAAAAGACAGATTCACTACTCTTTAGAGCAGAAAAGTTCTAGCTTTCCACATCTTCAGATTAGTAACAACATAGGGGCTAAAATGAACAGTGCCATCACTAAATCAAAAGTGATTATAGACTAATTAAGAAGCTATTCTGAATCTAAAGCTTCATATGGCTTTTTTTCCCTTGCAAAGAGATTTTGCTTCATTATTATTATTTATCTGTCACAACAGGTGTCTTGCCACATTACACATGTATTTATATATTACTAGTGCAATGGGGCTGGGGTCTGCTAGCCACTACCTCAGTACAAACAACAAATAATAATGCTGTGTTACACTGGTGATCCAGAGATGACGTTGGGACTCATGCATATTAGAATGCTTTTTATCTTGTTCTGTTACCCATATATTTGTGTTTGCTGTGGCTTTACAAATTTGAAATTTTATGTCTTTTAATTTTTAGGGCCAAATTTTGCTCTTTTTGGCCTGTACATTGTGATTTAAAAGGACTAGGCCAAGATTTTCAAAAATGGGCCCCTGAAGTTAATTCTCCAAAATCCATACTTAGGTGACTAAATAAATGGGCTGATTTACAAAAGTGCGAGCATCTAGCAGCTGCCATTGGCTTCAGTGGAAATTTCTGGGTGCCCAGTGCCTTTGGAAATCAGACCAATTATTTAGTCTCTTAAATATGGATTTTGGAGACTTACGTTCAGAGTTCATTTTTTAAAAATCTTTGTCATAATATCTCTACATACATAAGTACACTCATTTGAAACATTTTTTTAAATGTTGATAGTAAAAAGGTGTATCTAACATGATGGTATGTAATGAACAGAGCATTTATTACATCTGATTTGATGAAATTTGTTTTTTCATTTGTGGTTTTGATCATGAAAATGGTTACAAGATACTTGTTGCAGTTTACTAACGTAGGCTACAATTCAGGAAAGCATTCCTATCCAGGATAGCACTTAAACACAGATTCCAAGGCCAGAAGGGACCATTGTGATCATCTAGTCTAACCTCCTGTATAGTACAGGCTATTTCCTCTAAATAATTCGTAGAGTATATTGTTTAGAAAAAAATCCAATCTTGAAGAAAAACATCCAAACATGACTAAAGTACTGGCTTAAAGTTGAGCACATGCTTAACTACTGTCCTGAATCAGAGTCACAGAATAGTCCCAACAGAATTTAGGTTAGTTTTTAGTAAATGATTCCTTGGAATAGCTGGCCATTTTGTCCCCATTCAGTAACTTCCTTTATTAATTCCATTTTATATTGGAAATCCAGCTTTTGAAAGTAAGTCATGAAAACAAGGTGGAAAGTCTCATTTTTTAGTAACCCTGTTATTCTAAAAGTACTATCGTTCATGCAGATTATCTTCTCTGCCTACATGTTTCTGCTAATCTTGACTGCAAATCTCTTCAGGTACTGGCTAATAATTAGATGAAGCCCGTCAATGTAATGATAATACAGAATATGTTTCTTGCTTTTTACTTTTGATCATATATATTTAAATTGTGTCAGAACACAACCATTATCAAATGAATGTCCCTCAGCTGATGTGCATGGAGGTTTTATAGTGTGTTTTAACCCTTAATTGACTTTAAAACTAATAGCCGAAGATAAGGTCCAGATTTAGAAACAGAGTGCAGAGAGATAATATATATACAAAAAGACTTGTCAAACCTGCCCCAAAGTTAGGTTCTGTATAAATAAGATTTGTAAAATTCTTTGTTTTGATAACCAAAGAAGTTATTTGTAATAGAAGTAGGGATATATATTTAAATATATGATTTTAATATATGTCCCTTTAAGATTATCACACCTATATAGAGGAAAATAAATTTTCCAAGGATGAATTTTACCTGCAGTGAGTATGACTCACTGCAGGTAAAATTCATCCTTGGAAAATTTATTTTCCTCTATATAGGTGTGATAATCTTAAAGGGACATATAT